>NC_043979.1:46261585-46427663 GCF_902148855.1 Sphaeramia orbicularis | reverse complement strand
ACGGTTATTTCCTTACAAAAGCTCAAACACAGCGGTACAACGGCTCATT
This sequence comes from Sphaeramia orbicularis, assembly GCF_902148855.1. NCBI lineage: Eukaryota > Metazoa > Chordata > Actinopteri > Kurtiformes > Apogonidae > Sphaeramia > Sphaeramia orbicularis. The sequence goes on along the minus strand of NC_043979.1, from coordinate 46,427,614 downwards.
TTTACATATTCTGGATGTGTTCTCCCAAACCTTTGCAGATTTTTAAACCATTTGTCCCCTCGCTCTTTGCTCGGTCTTTGTTCTCCACCAGCGTCTGATCCCCGGGCGTCGGTTAATAACCCTCCTCCTCCTCCGACACCAACAGCGATCTGCGATTAACAGACGTGACCCCTTCAGTTCTGCGGGTATTAAAAGGTTTAATATGTTTAATGCTCGAGGAGGCTTTCATTAGACAACAATGAATCTGGGAGTGGATTATGAGCAGGAAGAAGAGCAGGTTTATTTCTATCAGGATTATCGCATTAGTGCATCCGTCCTAAACAGTGAGAAGAATTTCAAGTCTGCAAATCTGTAACTACCAACACTTAAACCCATTTAGAAAAGAAACGCAACAACAGCTGTGTGTTAATGTGTCAGATTATTCCGATTCAGTTTCCTTTGTTTTCATTCAAACACGTTAAAAAACGTGAAGGAATAAATAATCATAATAAAGTCATAATAAATATACAACAAATAATCTAACAGCAGTACTTAAAACTGCTTTATTATTATTATTATTATTATTATTATTATTATTATTATTATTATTATTATTATTATTTTATATTAAATAAAAACCAAATCAATGAATAAATCTACGGAAGAGGATTAGGGTCACTGGAAAAAATTAAACTCAAATTAAGGTCCAATATATATTTTTTCCATTATTATTAAGAAAAAAAGTCAGAATTCTGACTTGTTTTCTCAGAGTTCTCATTTTAATCTCAGAATTCAGACTTTTTTCTCAGAATTCTGACTTTTATCTCAGAATTCTGTCTTCAATCTTGGAATTCTGACTTTTTTTCTTGGAATTCTGACTCAGAATTCTGACTTTAATCTTGGAATTCTGACTTTAATCTCAGAATTCTGACTTTTTTTCTTGGATTTCTGATTCGGAATTCTGACTTTAATCTCAGAATTCGGGTAATTTTTGTTTTGTTTTTTTCCAGTGGCTCTAATCCTCGTCCATATAAAATCAAGTTAAAGTTTGACATGTTATTATTTTTTTTGTTTTATTTTTTTAAATTTATTATCATGTTAAATTAAATAAATAAAGTGTGACCTATTGACTGAGGTGCAGAGTCCATATCAATAATCAATGAAACTTTAATGTATTTTAGCACAAACTCAACTCCTCAAAACTCTTCCTTCTTCTTCCTTTTCTTTCTCTTAGCACATGAAGTTAACTTTAAATAATATATTGTAGAAAAATAACCAAGTCTACATCTTAATTTGTCTGGAAACAATCACACAAGAGTGTTCCATTATTTTTATTTATCTTGAATAATAGGCTACAAGTTATCTGTGAAAAAGTTGGATGCAAATAGCGCATCGCATTCATATTTTATAGAAGAAGAAGATTCACCATGTGGAAAATAAACTTGATTTATTGGGCTGAATAAATATAAAACGTGCCTTTAGGAAATAAGTCTATCACAAACAATGAGGAATAAAGGGTTTGTGCCTAAAATGTAAATATGAGCCCGAGGCTACGGCGCTGTTTGTTTAAGACGGATCCAATTAAAAGCCAAGAGGAGCTGCAATAGGTGTTAGTGTGGATAGATGCAGTCGACCTCATTAGTCCAAACTTTGGGGAACAACATGGTTCCCCTGGAGGACACGAGTCAGGAAGGAAGAACAGCGAAGAGACCGCGAACAGACCAAAGGAGGAAGTTAATAGAACCAATGAGGTTTGAGATAATCTGTGACCCACGGGGGGTTTACTTTGGATTCATCTGGAGCTTTTGTTCTAATATCAGTTTAGTTTGAATTCACTTTTAACCCTTAAAGACCCAAACATCCAACACCGACCAGAACCATCTACTGATCGGAACTGTTTAATACCTGTTGATCCACTAATTCTGTCAATACATGGAAATAACTGGTGTAAATACAGTTCTTCATCTTTTCATGGTCATCAGATATGAACCATTTGGACGTTCAGAGGCTCCGTAGTTACCGTGGAAACACCGTCATCTTCTCCAACATTGATTCCCCAGTAAAACCCATGGAGTTGGATCAATGACAGTGGATGGACACACTGGGTTTTATCTATATTATTAAATAAAATTAACATAAATGAATAAATAACCAACAAAATAGACTAAAATGAAGCAAAAAAAAAAGAAAAAAATAAGCAACGAAATGAACAAAAACAGCCAAATACGGAATAAAAGGAACAAAAATGTATTTTAAAAAATTAACAAAATAAATAACATGAACAAAATAAGCTACAAATAAAAAAAAAAACCTGAAATAAATAAATGTAAAAAATATACAAGAAAATGAACTAAAACACATAAACTAAATAAAATGAACAAAAGCAAATAAAAAATACAACTAATAAATAGTTTCTATAAAATAAGACACAAAATGAACAAAAACAGCCAAAGTAATGAACATGAACAATATGGATAAAACTTGAAACATTGATTCACCAGTAAAACCCACGGAGATCAGTGACAGTGGATGGACACACTGGGCTTATATATATTAAAAAATAAATAAAATGAACAAAATTTAATTAAAAAAAAAAAAAAAAAAACTACACAATGGACTAAAATGAAGTAAAAAAGAGTAAAATAGGCAACAAAACAAACAAAACAGCCAAAGTACTGAATAAAAAGAACAAAAATTAATTTAAAAGAAACTCAACAAAATAAGTAGCATGAATAAAATAAGCTACAAATGGTACGAAATTGAAATAAAGTAAATAAAAGAAATGTACAACAAAATGAACAAAAACACATAAAATGAGCAAAAACAAGTAAGAAAATTTACAAAATGAGAAATACTATCTATACAATAAGCAACAAAAGAAACAAAAACAGCTAAAGTACTGAATAAAAGGAACGAAAATGAATAAAAAAAAACCCCAACAAAATGTAACATGAACAAAATAAGCTGCAAATGGAACAAAATTGAAATAATACATAAAAAAATAGGCGACAAATTGAACAAAAACACACAAAATAAATAAATGAGCAAAAATAAATAAGAAAGTTTACAAAATAATAAATCATACCTATAAAATAAGGAACAAAATTAACAAAAACAGCTAAAGTACTGAATAAAATGAACAAAAATGAATTTTTAAAAATTAACAAAGTAAGTAACATGAACAAAATTGAAATAAATACATTAAAAAATAGATGACAAATTGAAAAGAAACATAAAATAAATAAAATGAGCAAAAGCTGATAAACTTTACAAAATGATAAATAACATCTATAAAATAAGAAACAAAATGAACAAAAACAGCCAAAATACTGAACAAAATGAACAAAAATGAATTTTAAAAAATCAACAAAATAAGTAACATGAACAAAATAAACTACAAATGGAAAAAAAATTGACAAAAAATTTAATAAAAAAGTAAACAACACAATAAAAAAAAAAACTCATAAAATAAGCAAAAACAAATAACATCTATAAAATGAGCAACAAAATGAACAAAAACAGCCAAAGTACTGAATAAAATGAACAAAAATTAATTTAAAAAATCAACAAAATAAGTAACATGAACAAAACTGAAATAAATACATTAAAAAACAGACAACAAATTGAACAGAAACACACAAAATAAATAAAATGAGCAACAACTGATAAGAAACTTCACAAATATAATAATATCTATAAAATAGGAAACAAAATGAACAAAAACAGCTCAAACTGAGTAAAATATAAGCTGTAGTTGAAGGTTCAGTGTGTTTTAGTGCCATCTAGTGGTGACCATATGTATTACACTGTTCTTTTTTCACTCCACATTCATCCTGTTTATTCACAGGATAATTAATGCACCATAACACTGGATGAACCTGACAGAAAACATAAAGACGATGAATATGAACGTTCTGATCGACTGAAACATGACGACTCTATGAATATTCTATTTCTGTCGTTTGATCCTCCGTCCTCCTACACACTGCATCTGGAAATAATATTTAAATCAAATAACCTAGAAACGGTGAAAATTACAGAAATATATAAAAGAAAAGTCTGTTACAAAAAATAACGTGTTCTGGTAATTATTCTAATGTGATGATACATTTTATTATATAATATTTTGATTATCAGAATGAAAGTTTTTTAAAAAGTAATCAGATTACTTGTATTTTGTTCCATTAATGGACGTATATGAACATTTACAGAGTTGAACTGACAGTTGAAAGCAGCAGAGTTTCTTCTTTGTCTGTTTCTTTTCAGTTCATGCTGTATTTGTTCCTGTATGTGAATAAACAGGTGTTGGTGGTGCTTTACTGCCCCCTGCTGCTCATCAGGCTCAACTGCCAGACACAGAAACTTCAACCACTGCATTAATAGTGTGATTATTTTCCTTTAATGAAAACTAATGAGATACTAGTGGAAGCAAAACAAAAAAAGATATTTACATGGTGCAATAAGTTATAATTAATTCATTTCACACATAATTATTGGGGTTTTTTTTTTCTCAATTTGTTTGAAGATGACACGAGGCAAACTGTTTTAACTCTGCGTCTATATTATATGTTACGTCTTTGTTATTAATGTTTTTGAAGATAAAGCACTGTAATGATAAGACTTTTTTTTTATTTATTCATTTATTTATTTAACTTTATTTAAAAAAGCATGGAATTTACACAAAATGAATAAAATCACTCAAAAGATAAATATGTGAATAATTTTAGGTTTGTTTGATTTAATTTGGACTATTGGTGATGACAAAAGAAATAAAAGAAAACCAAAGAAAAAAGGACCAAATCAGCAATTACCAAAGAAAATGAAAGCGCTAAAAAAAAAAAGATCCAATAATGTGGGGACCCTAGTGGTTTTCTAATCCACACATGTGGGTTTTTCAGCAGACTCAGTCTCATTCCAGGTTTGTATGTAACCCATCGTCGTCCACTCGCGTTACATGCAGAACTTGAAACCTTTAAACACATATAAATTAATGATTTTTTCTCAATTTGTTTGAAGATGACACAATGTAAACGGTTTTAACTCTGCACTCTATAGTATGTGTAAGTCTTTGTTATTAATGTTTTTGAAGATAAAGCAGCTGTAATGATAAGACAGGGTTTTTTTTTAATTTATTCATTTATTTATTTACTTTATTTAAGAAGCATGGAATTATACACAAAATAAATAAAATCACTCATGACAAAGACATAGAAGATAAATATGTGAATAATTTTAGGTTTGTTTTATTTAATTTGGACTGCAGTGACGACAAAAAAGAAAATAAAAGAAAACAAAAGAAAAAAAGGACAAAATAAGCAATTACCAAAGAAAAATGAAATGCTAAAAAAAAAAAAAAAAAAAGATCCAATAATGTGTGGATCCAAGTGGTTTTTTTAATCCACACATGTGGGTTTGTCATCAACCTCAGTCTCATTCCAGGTTCTGCATGTAACCCATTGTGTCCACTCGTGTTACATGCAGAACTTGAACATTTAAACACATAAATTAATGATTTTTTCTCAATTTGTTTGAAGATAACACAATGTAAACTGTTTTTAACTCTGCGTCTATAGTATATGTTAAGTCTTTGTTATTAATATTTTTGAAGATAAAGCAGCTGTAATGATAAGACAACTATTTTTATTCATTCATTTATTTATTTAACTTTATTTAAGAAGCATGGAATTGTACACAAAATGAATAAAATCACTCATGACAAAGACATAGAAGATAATATGTGATATGTCTATTTCATCAACTTGAGCTGTTAATAAAAATACCAAATACTCAATAACTGTCACATTTTTTAACCCTTTAAATGCTGTGTTAGTAATGTAAACAAACCATTTTTTTGGATGCAAAAAACACAAAAAAAAATTTTTTTTTTCAATATACTATATAAAAAGTGGATCACATATTATTTGATTTTTTCATCCTGGCATATGTCGATGATTAACTCCAACACTGGTTAATTTACATGATTATTTTTGGCGCTAGGTCAAATGTTCAAAAATACTAGCATCTGTCACCAAGTGTGCGTAAAATGCACACCTATAAATCAAACTATTAAATATTATATATTGATTTATTTTTCTGCTCTAATTTGATTTTATTTTTGTAAATCCAGGTCAGCCCTAATCATACAGATCAAATGTTAGAAATAGTGCGTTTTACACACACTTGGCAGACAGATGCTAGTCTGGTCATTTTCTTTTGTTTACAATGTTCACAGTTTAGTTGGTGGACAGAATTTAAAGATCATGCACAAATGAACAACTTTTGAATTCTAATTTTATTTAAACTGTGAAAATAATATGAAGTTTTTAACAGGAAGTATAAAGTGTGCCTAAAAAGCACACCCGGATACCGGAGGGTTAAGGAATATTTTCAGGACACAATTATCCATTCAGGCAGTTTACTTACTTCAGTCCCATCAGTTTATCCTATTGTCCTGTCAGACATGATCACATTCACACAGCGGTACTGAACTGCAGCCTTCACACTGGAGCATCGTCTGTTAGCAGAAGAAAAGTTCATGAACGGCAGCAGAACCGCTTCCACAAATGGAGTATGGAGGCAGGGATGAAGAATTCAAAGTAGAGAGGCTCAAATCTCCCAGCATGCCTCACAACATTTGAATACAGGTGTAAAATTGTGCCGAGTAGATAGTCAGGTCATGTTTGTGTTCATTTGGTGAGTTTGGTGATCGGGTCTGTGAAGGCTGAGGAGAACCCGTACAAACGCCCTCCTGTGATGGAACATCGATGGGACGCAGAACGTGTATTATATAGAACAGGGCTGTCAAACATGCGGCCCACCAAAGGGTCCAGTTCGGCCCCTGGGATGTTTTTGCCAAGTGCAAAAATTCCACACTCTTGAATTGAGTTAAGCAAAAAAAGTAGCTTGAATTAAGGAAAAAATCTTGAATTAAGCCAAAAAAATAATTTCAATTAAGTAACAAAAATTCTTCAATTAAGACAAAAACAATCTCAGATTTAGCAAAAAAACTTGAATTAAGCCAAAAAAAATCTTTAATTAAGTAAAAAAAATCTTGAATTAAGCCAAAAAAAACCTTCAATTAAATTTAAAAAAATCTTCAATTAAGCCATAAAACAATCTCAGATTTAGCAAAAAATCTTCATTTAAGCCAAACAAAAATCTTCAATTAAGTGAAAAAATCTTCAATTAAGCAAAAAAAAATCTTCAATTAAGTAAAAAAAAAAAACTTGAATTAAGCCAAAAAAAATCTTTAATTAAGTAAAAAAAAATCTTGAATTAAGCCAAAAAAAAACTTCAATTAAATTAAAAAAAATCTTCAATTAAGCCAAAAAAAATAAAAAATTCAATTAAGTAAAAAAAAAAATCTTCAATTAAGCCAAAAATAATCTCTGATTTAGCAAAAAATCTTCAATTAAGCCAAAAAAATCTTCAATTAAGTAAAAAAAATCTTCAATTAAGACCAAAAAAATCTTCAGTTAAGTTAAAAAAAAAAATCTTGAATTAAGCCAAAAAAAACCTTCAATTAAATTAAAAAAAATCTTCAATTAAGCCATAAAACAATCTCAGATTTAGCAAAAAAATCTTCATTTAAGCCAAACAAAAATCTTCAATTAAGTGAAAAAATCTTCAATTAAGCAAAAAAAAATCTTCAATTAAGTAAAAAAAAAAATCTTGAATTAAGCCAAAAAAAATTTTTTTTTCAATTAAGTAAAAAAAAAAGTTCAATTAAACAAAAAAAAAACATCTTCAATTAAGTAAAAAAAAAAATCTTCAATTAAGCAAAAAAAAATCTCAAATTTAGCAAAAAAAATCTTCAATTAAGTAAAAAAAAAAAGTCTTGAATTAAGCCAAAAAAAATCTAGAATTAACAACTTAATTTTTTTTCTTTGCCCTAGTGCACAAAATAACATTAAATTATGAAAACATTTACAAACTATCCTGTAACAATAAAATGTGAATAACCTGAACAAATATGAACAACCTGAAATGTCTGAAGAAAATTCAGTACAATTTTAACATTTTTTCTGCCTGTTCCTCAGTGTTTAGTGTCTGTAGATCTGATCCATATGCCATGGAGAAATGAGAAGTTGAGGAATAGTATTGTTAAAATTGCACTAAATTTTCTTACGTTTTTTAATTTAAATGTCAGTTTTTTTCAGGGTTATTTTTTATTTTATTTTATTTTTTTATTTTGGATAATTTATAAAGTAACTATTTTCATAATTTAATGGATTTTCCACTAAAACAAAGACAAAAATTTGCAGTTGTCATTATTTAAAGGTAATTCTGTTATTATTTTCTGGTCCGGCCCCACTGCAGATCAAATTTAGCTGAATATGGAACTGAACTAACATGAGTTGGACAGCCCTGATACAGAAGGATTCAAACTATACTCACATATTTGACATAAAAGCAGATCTGTACATAGGCATTTTCTCTGGAAAAGTGCGCTAATCAAACACGGTTATCATGATAATTAGAATTTTAGCTGTAATACTAACTGTCTGCGATTTTTCCACAGTTTATCGTTATACCGGTAATCGTTACATCCTTATCTGGGACACATGGTTTCTGCTGTTGGTCCAGTTTGAACCTGTTCATGTTTCTGTCTCTAACTGTGTGTTTTTCACTGTCTCCGGTCCTGGTCCTGATCCTGGTTGTGGTCCTGATCCTGGTCCTGGTTCTGGTTCTGGTTCTGGTTCTGCTCTCCTGAAGCCCTCCTGAAATGAAGGACTCCATCGACTCCCCGGACGCTCAGCGCCAGGAGTGGTTCGCCCAGTACTTTTCCTTTTGATCGACCACAAACCTGCAAAACACAAGGATTCAGCATGTCAACCAAAAAATACAAAAAAATAATAAAATAAATTTAAAAAAATTATTAAAAATACAAACCAAAAAAAAAAAGAGTTAAAAACACACACACAAATAAAAAAAAAAAAACTGTTCAGACTATTGTTCTTTATTGTCATTGATAGGTTTGGGATCAATTCGCTTTAGATTCAGTCGACTAAAGCTGTACTTCATGGTCTGATTACGTGTCAATGAACGCACAGAAGCTGATGTCATGAACTTTCACTTTGGTCCAAATGTGATGATCGTCCATCTGTCGTCGGCTGAGGTGAACCTGAATTGAACCAAATGTCATCACTCTGATCTGATTTGATTGTTATCGATTGTTTTCACTGTGGACGAGTTCGTCTCTTAAGTACAGTGACGACGATCATCAGTATGTTCGATGTTTCTTTGATTAATTCCTTTTTTTTCTCTTTATTTCTCGGAACTAGAAAAATAAAACTGAGTGGTGCATAATCATGCTGCTAAACGCCATCGTGGGACTCCAGTAAGAAATATATATAAAGAATATACGGTAGGTTATTGTGCTCATAAAGCATCTTAGACTAGGACGGCTGATCTAAGACCAGCTAGACCCCCCCCACCCCCGTTCATGGTGGCGTTGGCTGAGGCGCCGCCGATCCTGGGTCAGTTCCCTCGTCGGTTCTGCTGATCCCGGTTCTGCTGATCCCGGGTCAGTTCCTGGTTGGTTCTGCTGATCCCAGGTCAGTTCCTCATTGGTTCTGCTGATCCCGGGTCAGTTCCTCATTGGTTCTGCTGATCCCGGGTCAGTTCCTGGTTGGTTCTGCTGATCCCAGGTCAGTTCCTCATTGGTTCTGCTGATCCCTGGTCAGTTCCTGGTGGGTTCTGCTGATCCCGGTCAGTTCCTCGTGGGTTCCGCTGATGCCGGTTCAGTTCCTGGTCCGGTTCTGCTGATCCCGGGTCGGTTCCTACGTCGTTCTGCTGATCCCGGGTCAGTTCCTCGTGGGTTCCGCTGATGCCGGTTCAGTTCCTGGTCGGTTCTGCTGATCCCGGGGTCAGTTCCTCTTCGGTTCCGCTGATCCCGGGTCAGTTCCTTGTCGGTTCTGCTGATCCTGGGTCAGTTCCTGGTGGGTTCTGCTGATCCCGGGTCAGTTCCTCTTCGGTTCCACTGATCCTGGTCAGTTCCTGGTGGGTTCTGCTGATCCCGGGTCAGTTCCTGGTGGGTTCTGCTGATCCCGGGTCAGTTCCTGGTGGGTTCTGCTGATCCCAGGTCAGTTCCTGGTGGGTTCTGCTGCGTCTCTGTGAACTAACGGGTCGGGCTGGTTTTAGGGCGGCGCCATCACGGCCGGTTTGTTACAGCTGCGTAGAAGTTCCAGCAGATTTTGGTAGAATCTTCAACTGTTTGTATGGTCGTCTGTCTAAAACACAGATATAATGATGTCTCACCAATTTTAAAAACAAAAATAGCATATTTTATATTTATATTATAATGTGTATGCTTAATAAATAATTATTGTGACATTTATCTGTTTGTCCTGTGGTTTTTTTTTTTTTACATCAGTGGATGAAACGACGAAGAACATGAACAAGAACAACATGGAACGAATGAATGTGAGATTATGAGACTGAGGAGCGGAGGAAAAAAGACCACTCCTTCTCCTCCTTCTTCAATGTTAGATTGATTTAAAAAGTTAACAAAATGAGAAAAAAGTGAACAAAAATTAAAAAACATAAGCATCAAAATGAGGTAAAAACAAAAATATGTGATAAAATTAGTGAAAAATGAACAAAATGAGACAAAATTGATTAAAAAATGAACAAAATAGGCAAGAAAATGGACAAAAACAAATAAGTAGCACAATTAAAAAAGAGGATAGATAGATAGATAGATAGATAGATAGATAGATAGATAGATAGATAGATAGATAGATAGATAGATAGATAGATAGATAGATAGATAGATAATCTCTCTCTCCACTGTTTCCATATTTAATGTGTGTGTGTTGTTCCCTCCTCCTGCCTCCAGGGGGCAGTGTGTGTGTGTGTGTGTGTCATATTGCGCATGCTCCACAGCAGTTGAACCGGAACATAAACAGACCACATCCTCTTCCGGTCCGGCTGAACATGGCTGCTTCAGGAGCGGGGTCTCCCGGCCGGCTGGTCCAGTACGTGGTGGTCCGCTCGGACCTGGTCCACAGTCTGTCGTGGCCTCTGGGGGCCGTCATCACGCAGGCGTGTCACGCAGCCACCGCCGCCGTGCACGTGCACTACGCAGACCCGGACACGCAGCGGTACCTGTCCGACCTGGACTGTATGCACAAGGTGGTCCTGGGGGTAAGAGCCGGTCCGACCTGGACTGTATGCACAAGGTGGTCCTGGGGGTAAGAGCCGGTCCGACCTGTGGGAGCCGGTGTGGGAAAAAATACGGACCTTGTAAAATTTGGACCTATTTGGAATTTGCGCATGCGCGAGCGCAGCCTTACCGGATGTCAGGTTCAGCGACCCCTAACCCCTAACCCTAACCCCTAATCCTAACCCTAACCCTAACCCCTAACCCCTAATCCTAACCCTAACCCAAAGCGCACAATTCTACTCGCAAGGTACTTATTTCATAAGCCTCGCTGAACCTGACATCCGGTAAGGCTGCGCTCGCGCATGCGCAAATTCCAAATAGGTCCATATTTTACAAGGTCCGTATTTTATGCCACACCTGTTCACAGGGTGGAGACCGGGTTTAGACTAGGTTTAGACCAGGTTTAGACTGGGTGTAGACCATGTTTAGACCGAATTTAGACCAGGTTTAGACCGGGTGTAGACCAGGTTTAGACCGGGTGTAGACCAGGTTTAGACCGGGTGTAGACCAGGTTTAGACCGAATTTAGACCAGGTTTAGACCGGGTGGAGACCAGGTCTAGACCGGGTGGAGACCAGGTTTAGACCAGGTTTAGACTGGGTGTAGACCATGTTTAGACCGAATTTAGACCGGGTGTAGACCAGGTTTGGACTAGGTTTAGACCGGGTGTAGACCAGGTTTAGACCGGGTGTAGACCAGGTTTTGGACCGGGTTTAGACTGGGTGTAGACCAGGCTTAGACCGGGTGTAGACCAGGTTTAGACTAGGTTTAGACCAGGTTTAGACTGGGTGTAGACCATGTTTAGACCGAATTTAGACCAGGTTTAGACCAGGTGTAGACCAGGTTTGGACTAGGTTTAGACCAGGTTTAGACCATGTGTAGACCAGGTTTAGACCGGGTGTAGACCAGGTTTAGACCGGGTGTAGACCAGGTTTAGACCAAGTTTAGACCGGGTGTAGACCAGGTTTAGACTGGGTGTAGACCAGGTTTTGGACCGGGTTTAGACTGGGTGTAGACCAGGCTTAGACCGGATGTAGACCAGTTTTGGACTGGGTTTAGACTGGGTGTAGACCAGGTTTAGACCGGGTTTAGACCAGGTTTGGACCGGGTTTAGACTGGGTGTAGACCAGGTTTAGACCGCGTGTAGACCAGGTTTGGACGGGGTTTAGACAGAGTTTAGACTGGGTGTAGACCAGGTTCAGACTGGATGTAGACCAGGTGTAGACCAGGTTTGGACCAGGTTTAGACTGGGTGTAGACCAGGTTTAGACCGGGTGTAGACCAGGTTTAGACCGGGTTTAGACCAGGTTTGGACCGGGTTTAGACTGGGTGTAGACCAGGTTTAGACTGGGTGTAGACCAGGTTTAGACCGGGTTTAGACCAGGTTTGGACCAGGTTTAGACCGCGTGTAGACCAGGTTTGGACGGGGTTTAGACAGAGTTTAGACTGGGTGTAGACCAGGTTCAGACTGGATGTAGACCAGGTTTGGACCAGGTTTAGACCAGGTTTGGACCGGGTTTGGACCGGGTTTAGACTGGGTGTAGACCACGTTAGACCGCGTGTAGACCAGGTTTAGACCAGGTTCAGACTGGATGTAGACCAGGTGTAGGCCAGGTTTGGACCAGGTTTAGACCGGGTTTAGACCAGTTTTAGACCGGGTTTAGACCAGTTTTAGACCGGGTTTAGACCAGGTTTAGACCGGGTTTAGACTGGGTTTAGACCAGTTTTAGACCGGGTTTAGACCAGTTTCAGACCGGGTTTAGACCGGGTTTAGACCAGTTTTAGACTGGGTTTAGACCAGGTTTAGACTGGGTTTAGACCAGGTTTAGACCGGGTTTAGACCAGGTTTAAACCGGGTTTAGACCGGGTTTAGACTGGGTTTAGACCAGGTTTAGACTGGGTTTAGACCAGGTTTAAACCGGGTTTAGACCAGGTCTAACCCATAAAGGCCCAGTGCTGCTGTTGTGCTGAATTCTGCTCCCTGCTGAAAACTGCATCTCCATCCTGTAGTTGTTTTTTTTTTGTTGCAGTATCTGTTTTATTTATATTTTGTGTGATCTAAGATTTAATTTTTGAAAGTTTTATATACCTTACAGTTTGCACATTCTTTAATATTAAACAGATAAAAACACATAATTGTAATATCTACAGTATTATTAATTACTTGCTACACAGCTGTGATGGTGTTCAGAGGTTGACTAACCCATTCATTTCAGACCCCACAGTCAGAAAGGACACAAATGAATGAGCTGGGGTGGGCCGGGGTGGGCCGGGGGCGTTGGTCAGCTAATTGGGACAGGGTGAATGTGGTGCACCTTGTCCTCTTCATGGCTGGCTTAGGAAGGGGGAGCGGTTTTCAGCATAAAAATAAAAGCATTACAGCAGGGTATAGCCTTTAAAAAATAGATATTTATTATTCTGGCAGTCAAAACTATTAAAACTCAATGATTTGGTGAATTTTTACACAGTTCAACTTCTACATATAAAGCCAATAAAAATCAACTACCAGCCAACATACAAAAACTATTTGCCCATAGAGAGGGGGGCTGTAACCTGAGGGGATGTGGGAATTTCACAGGAAAGTGTGAAAAGTGTGTGTGTGTCAGTGTGTGGGGTCAGGCTTTGGAATGGGTTGGGGGTGGACCTCAAGCACTGTCCAAATATTCAGAAATTCAAAAAAATGTACAAAGAAATGTTATTTTCACAATATCTGGCTCAAGGAAGGGTGTGATCATGAACTGGATTTTCAGGTTGTTCTATTGTACGGTGTGTGTGTGTGTGTGTGTGTGTGTGTGTAAACATGGGGGTACAGATGTGTGTGTACAGCAGTAGACATAAGCTGGTGTGTATGTGACTGTATGTGTGTGTAGAAGTATATGCAGATAATCACAGTCTTATGTTTACAGGGTGGGGAAGCAAAATGTACAATATTTTGAGGCAGGGATTGAAAGACAGTGTATGACCAGTTAGTTTATTGAAAGTCATGAGAATTTATTTGCCACAAGAAAATGTACATAATAGAAAATGTTTTTATTCTATGTGTCCTCCTTCTTTCTCAATAACTGCCTTCACACGCTTCCTGAAACTTGTGCAAGTGTTCCTCAAATATTGGGGTGACAACTTCTCCCATTCTTCTTTAATAGTATCTTTAAGAAAGTGGACATTGCTGTGTGATGTTCTATTGGTGCATGTTCTAAAACGTCCCAAACAGCAGAATCCAGAGGGTTTAGATCTGGGCTAGAAGGCGGACATAAACATGATTCCCAAAAATTGCTAAAGTTGGATTTGTTGCTGTTGTCAACAAGTGTTTTGGTGTTCTTGTGTAAGATTTTAACTTCAAATCCTATTTTACTGCATTTCTAACGCTCTTGTTGTCTACCTCAAGTTCAATTGCCATTTTTCTCATGGATTTGGTTGGATCCTTTAGGATTTTGGATTTGAGAGCTTTAATAAAAGCTCTGGTACGTTTTTTGTTGCTTCCTCCACTTCCAGACTTTCTGGTAATAGTTTTGCTCATAGTCATTCTCTTCTTTCCATTAGAAACAGTCTTTATGGACACTCCAACTGTTTCTGAAATCTCCTTTGGTGTGACGAGTGCATTCAGCAAATCACACACTCTGACGTTTGTTTTCCTGATTACTCATATGGGCAAAAGTTTCTGAAAAGGTATGGATAATAGTGTTAGGTATGATTATGACATCAGCATATGTTTGGGTTCAAAACAGTTGACGTAGTGCCTGCTGAGAAAAAACAACTACATGTTCCTTGTACATTTGGCTTCCCCACCCTGTATATGCAGTGGTTCAGCACTAACAGTCTGAGGACTGGAATCAGCGGTAGGACTGGATAAGCACTGGCTTCTTCCTACTCCCTTTCAGGCACAACAGTTGTTCTTTTTTTTTCTATTATTTGATTTTTTTTTTGTGTATTGTTTATCATTATTATTATTTTTATTTTGCTATTGTTTGATTTTTTTTATTTGTGTATTATTTATTATTATTTTTATTTTTGTTTCACGTTTTGTATTATGTCTGTGTCTGAAATAAACCAACCTAAACCTAAACCTAGATAAACTTATAAAACATAAACAGTAACTTTTTCAGTCAAATCTCTCATTAAATGACTGTTTCCATGGTAACTACGGAGCCTCTGTACATCCAAATGGGTCATATCTGATGACCATGAAAAGATGAAGAACCAGTTATTGACATGTATCGATAGGATTAACGGATCAGCAGTTATTTAACTTTTTATATTTATTTTATATATTTGTGTCTGTAACTGTTTAATGTACTGCTGCCCATCTTAGCCAGGACACTTTTGGAAAAGACATGTTTAATCTCAATTAGGTTTTCCTGGTGAAATAAAGGTAAATAATAAATAAATAATATCAGTAAATGATTTTGGTCACCAGTGGGTCTCTATGGGTTAAATAATAATTCATATTTACCAGTGTTGGTGTTAATCATTGACATATGCCAGAATGAAAAACAGTTTTTTGTAAAGTAATCCAATTTTATGTCGTATATTGGAAAAAAAAAGTTTTTTGCATAAAAAATATAGTTTGTTTATATTTCAAACATAGCATTTAAAGGGTTACAGGGTGGGGAATCCAAATGTACACTGAACATTTAGTTGTTTTTTCTCAGCAGGCACTACATCAATTGTTTTGAAACCAAACATATACTGATGTCATAATCATACCTAACACTATTATCCATACCTTTTCAGAAACTTTTGCCCATATGAGTAATCAGGAAAGCAAACGTCAAAGAGTGTGTGATTTGCTGAATGCACGAGATTTCAAAAATAGTTGGAGTGTCCATAAAGACTGTTTCTAATGGAAAGAAGAGAATGACTATGAGCAAAACTATTACCAGGAAGTCTGGAAGATACTATTAAAGAAGAATGGGAGAAGTTGTCACCCCAATATTTGAGGAACACTTGCACAAGTTTCAGGAAGCGTGTGAAGGCAGTTATTGAGAAAGAAGGAGGACACATAGAATAAAAACATTTTCTATTATGGACATTTTCTTGTGGCAAATAAATTCTCATGACTTTCAATAAACTAATTGGTCATACACTGTCTTTCAATCCCTGCCTCAAAATATTGTACATTTTGCTTCCCCACCCTGTAAACATATGACAGTTCTTGAGTATCTGGTGTTTTTGTGTACAGCTTAAGTTAATAAAATACAAATCATTTAAAAGCTTAAAAACAAATTCTATGTCAAACCTTCTGACATGACTTCAGCGCTGTGCAGATGACACTCTTCTGGAGGTTAAAGGGCTTCTATGGGTCAGATACCAGAGGGTTAAACGTGCGTCTGTGTTTTCAGGCTCCAGATGAAGCTGCTCTGTCCGGTTTATCCCAGACCCTGACTCAGGCCGGCGTGGCCCATAAACTGTGGATCGAACAGCCGGAGAACATCCCCACCTGCCTGGCCCTGAAGCCCTACCCCAAAGACGCCGTCCAACCGCTGCTGCGAAAGTTCAAGCTCTTCAAATGACCCCGGGGGCTACGGACGAACGGGTTGGACATACGGGGGGGGGGGGCAGACGCCTGGAGGTAACAGCCATGAGGAAGACGAGGTGTGATGGGCGTCAGAAAACGAAGACTGTTGGACACTACAGCATGTAATGGAACGAAACAGACGCTGCAAATCCTGTAAGAACGTCAGGGTTTTGAGAAAATAAAACAGGAGACGAGGATACATGTGTCTGTAAAAAGAAAAACATACAAGATAAGTTTGAATTGTTGCCAAAAAAATCTGAAGTCTGAAGTTTTAATTCTAATTCTGGGACATTCGTTCACTGTTAAAATAGAAATCCTGCTGGACTGGAGGTGTGGTGCACTTTCTTTGACCACTCCCCCTTTACGTCATCAGCCTAATCTGAATAAATGACCCTGAACTGTGGGGTGTGATGGAAACGCAAAGCACACCGATGACCAGGAATTCTTTTACCCAGGTAAATAAGTTCCTGGTAATAAAAGTTCCTGGTATTTTGATGGAAAAGGGTCTAATGACTTAAATTCCGTGGAATGTGTTGTTTTAAAGCTGAACTCTGTCACATTATCGTCTGCGTTGTCATTTCCTGAACAGGTGAATGAACCGGTGGCTTTACACTTGGACTGTTCACGGTTTATTTTACTTAAATGAATAAAGTCAAATTGGAGAGAGAACTGTTTTTTCGTGATTAGTTGTGTTCAGTTTGGTGAATGTTTTTATAGTGACTGAAAAATTAACAACCAACAGCGTTTCATAGACTGTTCTTTTTCCTCGTTTTGTTTTGTTTTGTTTTTTACAGTATATTGTATTTTCTGTTATTTTTAACACTTTACAGGGTTTCTGCGGGTCATTAAAAACATTAAAAGTCATTAAATAGATTTTGCACCAATTGAGGCCTTAAATGGCATCAAAAAGTATTAAATTCAATCTCCAGAGGCATTAAAAAATTAAATACACTTGATGGAAAAAAGCATTGTTATTCATTATTTATTTTGATTATATAAGCAGGGGTGTCAAACTCATTTTAGTTCAGGGGCCGCAGTTGGACATGGGCATTAAATCTGTTTAAAGTGGCATTAAAAAGTATTAAAGTAGGTCTTTGGATACCTGCAGAAACCCAGCTTTAGCTCTAGTATCAGTGCAGTCTGTTCTAACAGTTGTACAGTCGTCCATTTGACCCTAAAACTTGACTCTTCCACCATTGAAATGATGGTGAATTAAAAAGGCAATATTCTCCAAACCACATGGGGGCAGTCTTTATAGACCCTGAGCAATACAATGAAAAAAGGATCATAGTTTTAGAACGTGGACTGCTCTGTGATCTCAGAAAGTTAACCTCCTAAGACCCAGCTATGGGCCAAGAGTTTCACAGCTTTATTAAAACAAAACAAAAACAAAAAAAAAACTGTCCACTGCAAAGGATATTCCATAAAATAAAAAAAGCATCTGAAAAAGCTGTTGCATCATGATGTTTCCCATATAGGCAAATATTTAATATTAAAAAAGCTGAAACTTGTACTTTCCTGGGTCTCAGGAGGTTAAATATCTTTATAATAAAGCCATATAAAAAAGAAAAAAAAAATTCAAAATGCATTTCAACTTTAGCCTAATTTTAAGAAATAAAATCAATCTAAAAAAAAAGTCTAGATACTTTTTTTTCCATACGAACAAAAAAAAAAATCAATGAAAAAAAAAAAGGATCATCTTAGTTTTAGAATTTGGATTGCTCTGTGATCTTATGAAGTTAAATATCTTCTCAATAAAACCATATTTAAATAAAATAAAATAAAATAAATGCTTTTCAATATTAGCCTAATTTTGAGTAATACAATCAATCCAAATAAAATCTAGATACTTTTTTCATATTATTTTTTTTTTTTTTTTTTTTTTTCATTTTAAAAAAAGTATCTTCTTAGTTTTGGAATTTGGACTTCTCTGTGATCCCATAAAGTTATCTATCTTCTTAATAAAACCATATTTAAAAAAAGAAAGAAAGAAAACTCAAAATGCTTTTCAATTTAGCCAAATTTTGAGAAATAAAATCAATCTAAAAAAAAAAATCTAGATACCTTTTTTCATATGAACAAAAAATATATATTTATTTTTTCAATTAAAAAAAAGGATCTTCTTAGTTTTGGAATTTGGACTTCTCTGTGATTCCATAAAGTTAAATATCTTCTAAATAAAACCATATTTAAAAAGAAAAAAAAAAGCTCAAAATGCATTTAAATTTTAGCCTAATTTTGAAAAATAAAATCAATCTAAAAACAATCAACTTTTTTTTCATAATTCATGCATGAAAGGGTGAAACTCCATCATTTTGGATAAAACAGAACAAAAATGATCAAACACAGCTTATCTGAACCTTTTTGTCAATTTTCCAGTGAAATAACTGGAAAATAGTTGAGTTTTTATGAAGTGAAAAGCCACAGTTGGACTAAAACTGAAGATTAAAACATCTAAAAGTACCTTTGTCAGTTTTTATATTTTCATTTGCACTTACAAACCTCCAAAAAAATATGAATCATCTGTTTTCACTCAAACGGACACTTTAAATGATGATAATCTCTTAGTGCTGATCAAAGTAATGAATTAACACGGAAGTTTTTGGGGTTTTTTTTTCAGATTTTCCAAGTATTTGGTCAAAATGTGTGAATGATTTGGATGAAAATCAAACTAGTATCAGGTATTTTGTAGGTTTGAGGTCATGTATGTGTTTATTTATTTATGTCATTCAACCTGTGACATAGATAGAAAGAAGGTAAGAAAATGGACAAAAATGAACACAAATAAGTAGCACAATGAATAAACTGATAGTATTAACATTTTGTTGCTATAGGTAGATGATGGAAAAAGAATGTCAGACTGATTAAAAAAGTAAACAAAATAAGGAAAAAAGTGACCAAAAATGGACAAACGTAAGCATCAAAATGAACGAAGACAAAGAATAAACAGCAAAATTATTGAAAAAAATTTCAAAATTTGGCAAAATTAATAAAAACTGAACCTTCTGTTGCTAGATAATGGCAAAAAATGTCAAACTGATTAAAAAAAAGTTAAAAAAAAAAAAAAAAAAAAAAAAAAAAATTAGGAATAAATTGGCCAAAAATAGACAACATCAAAATGAGTGAAGACAAAAAATAAGCAGCAAAATTAGTGGAAAAATGAACAAAATAGGCAAGAAAATGGACCAAAATGAACACAAATAAGTAGCACAATGAACAAATTGATAATATTAACATTTTGTAGCTCAAGATAGATAGATGGATAATGGGAAAAATGTTAGATTGATTTAAAAAAGTTAACAAAATGAGAAAAAAAAAAGTGACCAAAAATAGACAAACATGAGCATCAAAATGAATAAAAACAAAAAATATGCGACAAAATTTGTGAAAATGAACAAAACAGACAAGAAAATGGACAAAAACAAACAATAAGTAGCACAATGAACAAAGAGGATAGATAGATAGATAGATAGATAGATAGATAGATAGATAGATAGATAGATAGATAGATAGATAGATAGATAGATAGATAGATAGATAGATAGATAGATAGATAGATAGATAGATAGATAGATAGATAGATAGATAGATACTTTATTCATCTCAGGGAAATTTACAGAATAATGAAATTATGATTCATAGGATGGAAACAAAACATTTAACAAAGAAAACAAGATGGAAGATACTGTAATAAATAAATAAATGAATATAGGAGGAGAAGAAATGACTGAAATGTAAACATGCATTTTTTTTAAATAATATGTCTTATATTGTTTTCATGTTATTATATTTTACATAAATGGATGTAGGCTGTTCATGTTAAGTTTGTGAAATTCAGTTCTTGTGATGGAAGATGATGGTACACATGAATAAAATGCAGCCCACATGACCCACAGGACAGTTTAAAGCTCATCCATACCTACCCCAGGTGACAGTTTGTTTGTGTGTATATATGTATACCAGTCTGTTTTCACTCCCTCCACCTGTAACACTGCTGACCTTTCCCACATTTCCAAGCGTCCGTTTGCCGTTTCACCTGGTTTGGCGAGGGGCCCAGTGTGACCTGACCATGTTTCTGTCATGTAGTGATAAACAGCTGAACTCTGCCACCCCACACACTACACATGTTCAGGAGGAACCGGTTCATCTGAAGAGGACAGGGAGCATTCAGGGCAAACCGGGTTCAGATCAGTTCAGTTTGGATCAGTTCAGTTTGGATCAGTTCAGTTTGGATCAGTTCAGTTCGGTTCAGATCAGTTCAGTTTGGATCAGTTCAGTTTGGATCAGTTCAGTTTGGATCAGATCAGTTCAGTTTGGTTTATTTCAGTTTGATTCAGTTCTGTTTGGTTCAGATCAGTTCGGCTCAGTTTGGATCAACTCAGTTCAGTTTGGTTTAGTTCAGTTTGATTCAGTTTGGTTCGGTTCAGTTCAGTTCAGTTCTGTTTGGTTCAGTTCGGTTCGGTTCAGCTCAGTTCAGTTTGGTTCAGTTCAGTTCAGTTCAGTTTGGTTCAGTTCAGTTCAGTTTAGTTTAGTTCGGTTCAGTTCAGTTCGGTTCAGTTCAGTTCGGTTCAGATCAGTTCAGTTCGGTTCAGATCAGTTCAGTTTGGTTTAGTTCAGTTTGATTCAGTTCTGTTTGGTTCAGTTCGGTTCGGTTCAGTTTGATTCAGTTCTGTTTGGTTCAGTTCAGTTCGGTTCAGTTTGGATCAACTCAGTTCAGTTTGGTTTAGTTCAGTTTGGTTCGGTTCAGCTCAGTTCAGTTCTGTTTGGTTCAGTTCGGTTCGGTTCAGCTCAGTTCAGTTTGGTTCAGTTCAGTTCAGTTCAGTTTGGTTCAGTTCAGTTCAGTTTAGTTCGGTTCAGTTCAGTTCGGTTCAGTTCAGTTCGGTTCAGATCAGTTCAGTTCGGTTCAGATCAGTTCAGTTTGGTTTAGTTCAGTTTGATTCAGTTCTGTTTGGTTCAGTTCGGTTCGGTTCAGTTTGATTCAGTTCTGTTTGGTTCAGTTCAGTTCGGTTCAGTTTGGATCAACTCAGTTCAGTTTGGTTTAGTTCAGTTTGGTTCGGTTCAGCTCAGTTCAGTTCTGTTTGGTTCAGTTCGGTTCGGTTCAGCTCAGTTCAGTTTGGTTCAGTTCAGTTCAGTTTGGTTCAGTTCGGTTCGGTTCAGTTCAGTTCAGTTCGGTTCAGTTCAGTTCAGTTTGGTTCTGTTCAGTTTAATTCAGTTCTGTTTGGTTTAGTTCGGTTCAGTTCAGTTCAGTTTGGTTCAGTTTGGTTCAGTTCAGTTCAGTTTGGTTCAGATCAGTTCAGTTTAGTTCGGTTCAGTTCAGTTCAGTTTGGTTCAGTTCAGTTCTGTTTGGTTCAGTTCAGTTTGGTTCAGTTCAGTTCAGTTTGGTTTAGTTCAGTTTGATTCAGTTCTGTTTGGTTCAGTTCAGTTTGGTTCAGTTTGGATCACCTCAGTTCAGTTTGGTTTAGTTCAGTTTGATTCAGTTCTGTTTGGTTCAGTTGGTTCAGTTCAGATCAGTTCAGTTTGGATCAGTTCAGTTTGGATCAGTTCAGTTTGGTTCAGATCAGTTCAGTTTGGTTCAGTTCAGTTTGGATCAGTTCAGTTTGGTTCAGTTCAGTTTGGATCAGTTCGGTTCAGATCAGTTCGGTTCAGTTTGGTTCAGTTCAGATCAAATCAGTTTGGTTCAGTTTGGATCAGTTCAGTTTAGTTCAGTTTGATTCAGTTCTGTTTTGTTCAGTTCAGTTTGGTTCAGATCAGTTCAGTTTGGTTTAGTTCAGTTTGATTCAGTTCTGTTTGGTTCAGATCAGTTCAGTTCAGTTTGGATCAGTTCGGTTCGGTTCAGATCAGTTCGGTTCAGTTTGGTTCAGTTCAGATCAAATCAGTTTGGTTCAGTTTGGATCAGTTCAGTTTACTTCAGTTTGATTCAGTTCTGTTTTGTTCAGTTCTGTTTGGTTCAGATCAGTTCAGTTTGGTTTAGTTCAGTTTGATTCAGTTCTGTTTGGTTCAGATCAGTTCAGTTCAGTTTGGATCAACTCAGTTCAGTTTGGTTCAGTTCAGTTTGATTCAGTTCAGTTCGGTTCAGCTCAGTTCAGTTCTGTTTGGTTCAGTTCGGTTCGGTTCAGCTCAGTTCAGTTTGGTTCAGTTCAGTTCAGTTTGGTTCAGTTCAGTTTAGTTCAGCTCAGTTCGGTTCAGTTCAGTTCAGTTCAGATCAGTTCAGTTCAGTTCAGATCAGTTCAGTTTGGTTTAGTTCAGTTTGATTCAGTTCTGTTTGGTTCAGTTCGGTTCGGTTCAGTTTGATTCAGTTCTGTTTGGTTCAGTTCAGTTCGGTTCAGTTTGGATCAACTCAGTTCAGTTTGGTTTAGTTCAGTTTGATTCAGTTCTGTTTGGTTCAGTTCGGTCCAGTTCAGCTCAGTTCAGTTCAGTTTGGTTCAGTTCAGTTTGGTTCAGTTCAGTTTGGTTCAGATCAGTTCAGTTTAGTTCGGTTCGGTTCAGTTCGGTTCAGTTCAGTTCAGTTCAGTTCAGTTCAGTTCAGTTCAGTTTGGTTCAGTTTGGTTCAGTTCAGTTCAGTTCAGTTCAGTTTGGTTCAGTTCAGTTCAGTTCAGTTTGGTTCAGTTCAGTTCAGTTTGGTTCAGATCAGTTCAGTTTAGTTCGGTTCAGTTCAGTTCAGTTTGGTTCAGTTCACTTGCCTGCGCTGGATGATTGTATCCTCGACTGTTTTTATTCAACACAGTAGTGTTTATCTGTGATGTGTTCTCAGAACTGCTCATCAGCTCTTATCTGTCATCTGTTTTTTATCGTAACACCTCAGTAAGATTTAAAGCAGAGTCCTCTTCATATGTGTGTCTGTCAAGAATAATGTCTCATATATTCTGTTCATAGTTTCCTTTAATTACTCCCTTTAGTATTTTATGTTTTTATTGAGTCCTGCAAATTTATTATCTTATCTTATCTTATCTAAAATAGTGAGATAATTTACCTTTATCAGAAATGCTGGCAGATTTATTTATTGTGCATTTATTGTCTATTTATTGCTTTTTCATGGATACATACATTTCATAGTTGGACACATTTCCATGTTATTTGGGTGAAATAATCCCACTCAGTTTTACAATAATTCCTACATGAAGGGGTTAATAATCTAATAACATTTTATATAATATATAGACCAGAGGGAAATAATAAGAATGTCAGATTTGTCATTCCACCACTGCTGGAATTTTACTTATTTAACGCAATCATGAGAAATTATTGTTGCACTCAGAGGATAATCAGGCTTAATGATGGGTGTACGTTAATGTCTATTCCGTTTACTGACAGCTGTTGTTGCTGTTGTGTATAAAATGTCTGGGAGTCGAGCCAACTGTGCATACAGTGGCAGGAAATTAATTGTTGGGATTCTGCATTTATAAACCAACTGTAGTTCATATAGAATATATTATTGTATTTAGTGGGGACTCATCTTTACACCCTTTTAGATGAGCCATAAGGAAGCATTTACTCATAAAACAAACATAAACAAGTTCATGAGTCACAGCTTTGAAACTACAAACTCTACAGGAATGTTTTGACCAATTAAGTCATTACAAATAATATAATAATGGACCTTTAACCCTTAAAAACCCAAACAGCCACTGGCGACACAAACCTACTACTGATGTAAACTGTTAAATACCTGTTGAATCCTTTAATTCTTTTGTGATTTTTTTTGTGATTTAGTGATTTATTCCGAACATGCAATGAAATTTAACATATATGCGAACGAGCAAAACATACATATAATACCAAATATCAACAATCAGAACAATCTTAGACAGAAGAACAGTGCAATAGTTCCAATTACATGATCAAAAGGGGGTGGGAAGAAGTGCAACTTATTTAATCCCACCCCCTCTCCCTAAAATATTATTAATAATATATATGTCCCTCTTCCATATACACATACATACGTACATACGTTTATACATATATCCACAACATACAAATACACATATAATCTTTTAACAGTGCGTTTCTTAGTTGTTCTGGTGAATAATAAACAAAAAATAATAAATAACTCAAATAAATAAATAATATATACATAAACAACAGTGAACATATGGTGACAATTCTATCAATACATGTAAACTATTGGTGTAAAATACATTTCTTCATCTTTTCATGGTCATCAGATTGACCCATTTGGATGTTCAGAGGCTCTGTAGTTACCATGGAAACACCGTCATCTTCTAAAACATTGATTCATCATTAAAACTCATGGAGTTGGGATCAATGACAGTGGATAAAAAGAACAAAAATGAATTAAAAAACCTACAAAATAATAAATAATGTGGGAAAAAAAACAGGCAAAAAATGTGCTAAAACAAGTGAAAAGCTTAAAATGAGCAAAAACAGCCAAATTAATGAATAAAATGAATAATAAATAAACTAAATAATACGTAAGATGAACAAAATAAGACATAAACTAAAATAACTTGAAGGAAAACAAATGAATGAAGGGTAATAAAATAATAAAACCTTGAAACATTCATTCACCAGTAAAACCCATGGAGTTGGATCAATGACAGTGGATGGACACACTGGGTTTGTGTTCAGTTAATGATAGTTTTTAGTAAAACAAAACAAAACAAAAAAAAGTCACTAAGGAAAGGTTAAATGTAGAAAAAATATCATTTGGAAGTTGCAACAATCAATACAATGTACAAAATGATGAACAAATCAAACAAAATTATCAAGAAAATGAACATGTTAAAGAAAATAAACTAAATTACTGACAAAATAAACCACAAAACAATGTGCAAAATTAACAAAAAACGGACTAAATAATCAACAAAAGTATCAAAAAACCAAAAAACCAATAAACAAATGTCCTACAACAATGATTCACCAGTAAAACCCATGGAGTTGGATCAATGACAGTGGATGGACACACTGGGTTTACATTCACTTAGATACACTCACATACACTCACATACACTCACCTTTGCTGAAAAAGTCACTTTTTGACATTTTTTTCTGTTTTAATATAATTTCCTTTGAAGTTACTCAAAGGTTTTATGAATATCTACATGATACGGGAGTTAAATATCGGAAAAAACATGATTTACACCAAAAAATGCAAAATACACAGGATAAAATTATGAAAGAAATTGGTGATAAATCAGATAAGAAGGGTAGTAAAATTCA
Organism: Sphaeramia orbicularis; assembly: GCF_902148855.1. Taxonomy (NCBI): domain Eukaryota; kingdom Metazoa; phylum Chordata; class Actinopteri; order Kurtiformes; family Apogonidae; genus Sphaeramia; species Sphaeramia orbicularis. The sequence goes on along the minus strand of NC_043979.1, from coordinate 46,401,778 downwards.
TTTGGGAACTGCCACAAAAGTAGCACAGGGGCTTTTAGGGTTACAGAGTATTTCCAGAGGATCCACCACACCACCTGACATGTGACTTCATCACAAAATCACAGTGAAATGTTCATAAAGAGACATGTTTTCGGATGTTTAACAGACTAGACTGTGGTCACTGCAGTACTTCCACTACATTTTTCTTTTCCTGCATTAAAATGGCAGTTATGTAGGATTTAATGGGAAACTGAAAAGCACATGAGCGGGTAAACATTAGAGAGCAGCGACGGTGTGTTTATGAACTGCAATATATGTAATGGTGGAGTTCAGATTAGTGTCCAAAACAGTTGAATTCTGGGAAAACTGGGCAGGCGCCAACATGTACGGCTGTGATTAAAGGTTTACATAGGCTCACTGTGGACCTGAATGTTACAGCGTTTTGGGTTTTCAGTGATTTCTCTCTCTTCTGGTCTTTTTTTGATGCAGATTTTTTCCCCCCACACGTGTATGTTTTTTTAATTTAAATTTTACAGATAAGATACAAATATAATAACATAGGCTTTCTTCTCTCTTACATGATATAAAAACAGTAAGTAATCTATTACAGCAAGTACATTGTGTACAGTGAAATAAAATAAGTTTTAAATGAAGGAATTATCTTGACAGAATGGATGGGATGGAAAATAAATACATACATACATGGATGGATGGATGGATGGATGGATGGATGGATGGATGGATGGATGGATGGATGGATGATGGGATTTATGGATGGATGGATGGATGGATGATGGGATCTATGGATGGATGAATGGATGATGGGATCTATGGATGGATGGATGGATGGATGGATGGATGATGGGATCTATGGATGGATGGAAGGATGGATGATGGGATTTATGGATAGATGGATGGATGATGGATCTATGGATGGATGGATGGATGATGGGATCTATGGATGGATGGAAGGATGGATGGATGATGGGATCTATGGATGGATGGATGGATGGATGGATGGATGGATGGATGGATGGATGGACGGATGGATGATGGGATCTATGGATGGATGGAAGGATGGATGATGGATCTATGGATGGATGGATGGATGGATGGATGGATGGATGGATGGATGGATGGATGGATGATGGGATCTATGGATGGATGGATGGATGGATGGATGGATGGATGGATGGATGGATGATGGGATCTATGGATGGATGGAAGGATGGATGGATGGATGGATGATGGGATCTATGGATGGATGGATGGATGGATGGATGGATGATGGATCTATGGATGGATGGATGGATGGATGGATGGATGGATGGATGGTGGGATCTATGGATGGATGGAAGGATGGATGATGGGATCTATGGATGGATGGATGGATGATGGGATCTATGGATGGATGGAAGGATGGATGATGGGATCTATGGATGGATGGATGGATGGAAGGATGGATGATGGGATCTATGGATGGATGGCTGATCTTATTTAATGTATTTACACACCAGTATAATACTATTTATGGCTATTGTATCCATTGGTGCGACTGGATCTTCTTAAATCTTCCATATTAAACTTTTTAAATAGCTGGTTATTTATTTATTTATTTATTTATTTATTTATTTCTTTATTTAACCGTTCATCAAGTCTTTGGCAGAATAATACTGTGAGGATATTCATTACAAGTAAAATACCGCCAGAATAAAGTAGGGAAACTTTTCCAACTTTGAGTCTCTAACAAACATAAATTCAGTCCAAATACTGGTTGGCTGTAGATTCACAGATACAGTCTTGGATTAAAATATGAAACTGTGAGAATTAATGAGAGAATGAATTTGACTCAAAAGGAATGTTTGTGTCAGAGCAAAAACACTGTCTGTACATTACACTACATTCACTTTACAGGTTCTTTCTACTTGAATATTTATAAATCCATTGGATAAATAGACATAAGCCAGTACATATGTGGAATAACACTTTATCATGAACAGCGAAAGCATCAGCTAACCAGCACTTTTGTTATTTGTTTTCCAGGTCATTTTATTAAAGTATCAATGATTTAGAACATTTAATTTCTGAGGTAGATAGTTTGTAATAAATTGTTCATACTTTTTTTGCTAGAATATTTATCTCTTTTACGTATGGGTTCATTTTAAACGTTATACTACTCACTCAGTCTGAGTTGCTTTTAACAATGCATTCCATATTATAACCATGTATAATACTTTTATCGTAGCTGTAGTGCTTAGTGGTATGTTCTGTTTTAATAATGTTCGCTCTTATTATGAGATGTTACGGAAAGCAATTTTACATTTTATACTGCTTTGAAGTCATTCTAGAAATGTTGTGATTTTTACAATTGTTAACTCTGACTTTTATACAGATTCTACACTTGTTAAACACCAGCATCTTTATATTTGTTATTGAAGATAGTGTGTGTGCATGTGTGTCCTTTTTACATTTATAACCCTTTTTATTATTTTTTTAATGCTCATTATACTCTATGGACTGTAACTATTTACAAGTCTGATACAAATATACGCATAAATAAATAAATAAATAGACAGATAGACAGATAGACAGATAGATAGATAGATAGATAGATAGATAGATAGATAGATAGATAGATAGATAGATAGATAGATAGATAGATAGATAGATAGAAGTAGCACAATGAATAAACTGATAATATTAACATTTTGTTGCTATAGGTAGATAGATGATGGAAAAAGAATGTCAGACTGATTAAAAAAGTAAACAAAATAAGGAAAAAAGTGAAAAAAAATGGACAAACCTAAGCATCAAAATGAGCAAAGACAAAAAATAAACAGCGAAATTATTGAAAAAAAAAAAAATTAGGCAAAATTAAAAAAAACTGAACCTTCTGTTGCTAGATAATAGCAAAAAAAAAAGCCAAACTGATTAAAAAAAAAAAAAAAGGAATAAATTGGCCAAAATGGACAAACATGAACATCAAAATGAGTGAAGACAAAAAATATGCAGCAAAATTAGTAGAAAAATGAACAAAATAGGCAAGAAAATGGACAAAAATTAACACAAATAAGTAGCACAATGAACAAATGATAATATTAACATTTTGTAGCTAAAGAAAGATAGATAGATAGATAGATAGATAGCATAGATAGATAGATAGATAGATAGATAGATAGATAGATAGATAGCATAGATAGATAGATAGATAGATAGATAGATAGTAAATGAGCCTAAACTTCTGACAACTGAAAAACTGTTTATTATTATTTTTATTTTCTTGGAAATTCACAAAAACTAGGTTCTTAGGCTTTTGTTTTATTTCTATTTGACTGACAAACATGAATTTCAAAGTCTTTATAAGTTTGTTTATGCTAAAAATGTCTAATAAATTTAATAAAAAAATAAATTTATTACAAAACCCTCCTGTGTCCATATTATACTCTCTACACATGGTGGTATGGTGTGTAAATGTTTAAAAGACAGATGTGTGTTTCTTAATGAGGTCAATCAACAGTCGAGTCTTTATATCAATAAACCTGAAACCTCCTGCCCACTGCCCCCCACCACCACCCCTCGTGAACGCGCCTCGGCGGCCCGTGCACACGCAGCCCTGTTTGTTTGTGTTGAGAGATTGGAAATGGCGGAGAGCAGAGACCAAAGCGATAACTTGGCTTTGAAAACACGAGTGCGCCGTCATTGAAAGACAGAAACCACCCTCAAGTGTTTCCCGGAGTGACTTGAGATTTGCTTCTGCCGTTGGGATATACGTTGGACTCAGCGAAAGGGATTTTTTGGAAGAAGGTTTGGATTTAGCAAGCTGGTTGCTAGCTAAGCTAACCGTGCTAACAGCCTGGCGTTAGCTAGCTTGAAGTCGTGTGTGATTTTAAACACGCAGGCTTGTTTGTCAACATTAAGCTGACGTTAAATTGCTAGCGAGCCAGCTAACCTGCAACTTTTGCCCTGTTTCCGAGCTACCGTGGGCGGGTTTGTGTGATGAGCACCACAGCTGACCGCAAAAATCTCAAATCTAAAGTAAGACTGGATAAAAAAGTCAAACATCTGACTGTCCTGTAAGTTAAGCTGGTTAGCTGAGTTTGCTAACTGGCTTGTTTTACGCAGATCCTAAACTGCGGTTTGCATTGGAATTAATCATCCAGCGTGACAATTTGCAGCAGGACCTCTCTGACGGGATCATTATTTACAAGTTAAACGGACGACAACACAGGTAAGCTAACAGAGAAACAACCGCCCTTAAATGCATGACAACATGTCATCCTGACAAACCAGTGGAGGATCTGCTCTGGGGCCTCCAAACACGCCTGACTCATTGTTGATTTTTCCCACTTACTATGAATACCATTCACCCGAACCATCTCCTTTAAACTGAATACATAACATGCACTGCTTGTTAGGACATTTTGCTCCTTTGCCACCTGCAAAGAAAGATACCAGGCTGTCTTATGTAACAGTCAGAACGGCCTCAGGTGTCGCTGCAATTTATCTCATTTTTTTAAATTATTATTAATTCTAGAAATTAAATCAGAAAGAAGTACCACTGAAAGAAAACAGCTTTTTTACTAGAGCGACCGGGTTGCAGACGATGCACATAACAGTTGATTAGAAAAGATAGAATGAATTACAGTCAGAAATTGTCAGTAAATGCTTCAGAACTCGTCTGGCATCAAACAGGTGAAATAAATGTTTAAACTCCATCTACAGCCAGACATAACTGACCTCAATTTGATCTAAAATTACTTTAAAATCTTGTAGAGAATTCTACTTATTAAGACTCAAATAAAATGCATCAGATATACCTGTTTGTAACACATAAACTGAAGTAATATCACTATCAATTTACATGTACAGACAGGGTTTTTAATAATTTTCTGTATACAGTTCTGTGTGAAAGTCTTAAAACACCATTAGGTCTGAAGGTTTACCATGATAAAATAACAATTACATATGCATTTGTGTCTTTAGACCCAGATGCAACTGGAATATACAGGAACTACTAAATGTCCAGAAAAAAATCAGGAAAGAACAGTGTCAGTAGACCAAAGTGTCAGGTATTTAGTGTGACCCTCCTTGTTACCAGAGTTTCATTCAACACGTCAAACATTTCTTATTGTTTTTATGACTTTTTGTCATGTGAGCAGAGGTCACACTTAATACTGAGTGTAGCTCGTAGAAGTCGGTCAGCTCTGATTTTGTGCACAAACATGTGCTTAACACACACAAACAGTTCCTGTATTTTCTTGTTATGTATGTCATATGTATGCTGCAGCCCTGTCAAAACAACAAAGCTTGCAGATTACTGTATAGAAAACTTTGTCGTTGGGCTTAAGGATAATATGCTTTATACAAGAAATACAGTTTGGAGCTTCTCAAGACAAATGCTTTGCAACACAGGGATAAAAAGCCACAGTCACTGTTATGTAAAATTGAAACTGAAACAAAATTCATCAGCAAAAATCAAGATTGAATTGGAACATGTACAGTAAGATGAAAAGTTAAGTCCACTGAATAAAATCAAGTAAAGTCGATCACTGAATATTGTTAGTAGAAAGGGTAAAACTCTGTAATATGTTTGAAATGTATTGAAGAATACTCATTAATGTCCTTTCACTCTAATTAACTTTATTTGCCAGTTTGGTCAAACCTTTTTTTTTGTAGATAAGGTCAAGTATGACTATATAGACCTGCAAAATTCTGCTTATATGGACCAAAAATTGCTTGTAACACTAACAATTTATAAGGTTTTAGTAGTTTACAGATTGTACTCTCTTATTGCCAGTGTGTTGTTACTTCAATCTTCTTATGTGACAGATCTCTGTTGCATTTAGTGACTAGTTCATCTTCTCTGCTTCCTAACTAACTAGTTTTGCACTAGATTGTTAGCCTACTAATCATTGTACATTTACTTAAGGTCAGCTTTTTCATAAATACATGTTTGTTGATATTATATATGTACTGCTGGCAGGGAATCACTGATTTATTTAAGTAATTGTTTCCTGTGGTCCTGGGGTTATTTTAGAAGCTTTTCCAATGAAGAAACTTATGTTTGTCTTAAATCCTTATAGATGTAAATATAGTAAATCTTGTGAATTAAAGGTGGTAGTCTTGAAATCTGTTCATTAACTTGATCTTCAAATGTAAATATCACTCATAAGTCTCGCTTAGTTAACCAAATGTTATAAAATATGATGTAGTTGAGATAATAGTTTTTAGTCTACAGTATTATCCACCGCTAATTTAGATTCCTTTGCATGAGAAAAAGCTAAAAAATGCTCTTAACATGCCAAAGTTACAGAGGGCTTATTGCTTGTTACCCAAACTTGTAAATCCCAGTGAGTAGCCTTGAATAAGACAGAATTATGACCTACTTAATGATTTACTCAGAACAGCATTACTCAAAATAAAACCCCACTCTGCAGTGAGGTAAAGTTAAAAAGATTTCCCAGTCAGTTTTGACATTGTGTCTTTGTGTATGGGAGGTGCTGTAGGGTATCAGTAAGGCTGCTAAAGGGGTAGAATGAATAATGGATTTAGCCTTAAAAAGTGTAGCTTTTTAGATGTAAAAATGTCTGATCTAAAGGGTAAAAATGAATGTTTTTGTGGTGGGAGAGAGACGGCAAGAAATCAGATTTACTTCACTGGGAAATGAGACCATCCTCATGTTTTCCTGTGGTTTATGTAATAAATTCTGATGCAAGTAAATGTAAGCAAAAGTGACAGCTCAGGCTAATTTAATGTTTAGTATAAACTCAAAGTCACACATTTCTTTTAGGTTTATCAGGGCTGGATAGTCATAATTTCTATTCTAGACATGTTGATTTTGGCTTTTATCATGTGAGTTTGAATCACCTGCTATAACTTGATCAGCAGCAAATCCCAGAATAGAATAGAATAGAATAGAATAGATCTTTATTGTCACTGCTACAGCAACAATGATAATCAGTTGAATCTCTGTTTCTTGTTTAGCTGGAAAAATACTTAAAGCAGCGTGTGACTTTCATCACACATCTGGTAAAAAAAAATTATTAAGTGAAAACTTGCATAATACATCAGTACAAGTACTAATTTATCTGAGAAATGCAGTAAGACGCGATGAAACACCTGATTCAGATGTAAACTCGCATCATTTTCATGGTTTGAAAATCGCGCCGTCTTCAGTGTTTGTTTCTGAGCCGAAAATAGCAGAGTAGAGATGTGACGTGATTTTTGAAAACGAGGGTGAGATTTGGGGGAAGACCAAAACAAACATGGCAACAACAAGCAATGGAAGTGTGTTAACAGGTCAGAAGATATGGAAGGAATCACTTTAAGTCAACTGTCGTCTAATAAAACGGGGTGTGTGATTGTGAAAAACAATACTTAGACATCAGTTGCTGCTGCGTGGAATTCCCGTTCCCACAATGCACTTAGCTGACAAAATTTCCGAAAAAGGCCAGAGTGATGTTTCGGTTTGTTATGTAAACAAGCGGACTGAGTTTATGATGGAGTCATCTTCAAAGTTGACTAATGGATTAGTGATAATTAGGATATCACTTGGGTTTTACAAATTTGAAAAAAAAAATTTGTGATGAAAGTTATACACTGCTTTAAAGAGTGATATTTTACTTTTTTAAATGGAGTTCTGTATTTTCGAACATTTTCCTGTGGTCTACATAAACTGTAAATGCTCTGCTTGGGTCTGAATTCTTCATTAATTCAACTCCACAGGTCCATCTTTTTAGTTTGTTTATTTATTTATTCCGAATATAACAATTAAACAAAACCACAAAAAGATTTATATAAAAAGAAAGGAAAACATTAAAAAGGAGTGGGATGAAGTTTAACTTATAATCTCCTGCCCCTTACCCCATTCTTCTGTCTACCCTAAATTCCTACGTTAGATCCCATAAGCAACTCAAAAATCCTACACATAACAGACTAAATTCTGACTAAGCACAAAACACAAAATCCTGTACATATCAAAGGTAGACTCTGTCCGTTTTGCAACAGCATTTCACATTCAAAATAAACTCTGTCCCTTTCATAACAGTAATACATATATCTTCAACCCTATTTCCGAAAGGTGATTTGGAGCGCTGACCCTTTAAATGCAAATGAGCCACTTCAGGCCCCGCCCCCTCCAGGTTGTTGACTGTGCTTCTCTGTCCCGTTCAACCAACAACTGAACATTTTAGGTAATCGGGTCGAAGTTTGGACATATTTTCAGTATGGACTACAACCGCTGCTGCTGACAAACAATTATGTCGTACTGGAGAAATGTTCATCAGAAGTCTGGACCTTTTATGTGCAAATGTGGAGACGGAACAAATTAAGCAGGAATTAAAACGGGTTGTAGAAATCCACTCGATTTTTGCTCAGATGAATATAAAGATAGCTGGAGGGTTCAAATTCAAACTTTTTGAACTATTGGGATCGCCAAATACACAAATAAATGAACCAAAGACAAATAAAAGTGGGTTCAGATAAATATGACCCCTTTAAAGTGCGCTGCATCTCTTGAATGATCTCCCTTTATACCAACGGTCCATGGACTCTGTTAAGACTTTTAAAAAGCATCTCAAGACACTCTTGTCCAAGCAGGCATTTTAATTCCTAACTGACTCAGGGCTGCCACTAACTGATTGTACTTTATGTATATATCGTATTTTAATTGTATTTTATTGCATTTTTAAATGGCATTTTAATTGTGTTTTGTACTGTTAAGCACTTTCTGTCTGTGGAAAGTGCTCTATAAATAAAATTACTTACTTACAAAAAGACAACCATATCAAGACAAAAATATCACACAAAGTACTGAAAATGTATACTGAAAAATGTTGATGATTAGGGGTGTGTATTGACAAGAATCTGGTGATACGATACAAATCACAATACTCGGATCACGATACAATATATCATGATATATCATGATATTGTGAAAAAGGGAATTTTTTGTTTGTTTCTTTATTTTAAATGATGATTTCCTTGAAAAATTAATTATGCTGGGAATATGCACAAATACTAAACATATTTTTATTTGATCACAACAGGATCTAATGCTTATCACAAAACTTTCTTGTGTAAAAACTTAAATTCTGTTTTACAGACATTACAGTTTAAGATCCAGTTCAAATGTCCATATTCTATTAGTTCAGAACTAACAACAGAACATTATTTTTGTGCAATCCCAACAAAGGAACTAGCATTATTTAATAAAAGAGTGTTAAATAATAATAAATAAAATATAAACAAAAAAGAAAAACAAAAATGAACCTCCACAATATCTACATTTGAATAAATACCTAAAAATATTGATGCGGTACTTTTTAATATCGATTCAGTATTGTGAAATGAAATATCATGATCTATTGCAAACCCCTATTGATGATATACAAAAACTTGAAAGAAATAGTAAAATATACAAATAACTAACTCTATACAACAGATTTACTGCAGATTTGATATGAATAGATGCTGTTTTTTTAAAAAGTATTGTCTCACACTTATTATTGTTTATCTCTGTTTGCGTTATAGTTGACTGTGTTTGGCTGGAGCTTATCTGTTTACGTAGCTTCGGCGGTATATACTTGCAGCCGGGCCTCCGAGGCTGAGATGGATCCCAGATAAGCACAGAGTTTAGAGGGGGCTTTAGGTATCCGGCTCAAAGTTTTGTGAATCTGCCCCCGCTCCAGTCTGCGCTTATCTGCTGCTGAGGAGGTCTGTCGTAAGTGAGGAACATGTGTATAGATGACAAGAAGACCCTGGAAAACGTCCTGTGACTGTGCAGAGACATGCCAAAGCGCTGGGGTGTTCTAGAGAGTTTTTGCAGAGTGATGGGGATGTAAAGGTACACCATGGAGGGAGTTGTTGCTGTTGATGATTTGAGAAGTATATTGTTTGACATGAGACTATTCCTGTGCTTGCAGTATTTGCGGTGGTCTGTCCATGAATAGCTCCAGAGGCAGGGTGTTAATCCCACCTAAGGATGAGCCATGTTTGAGGCAAATTGTTGGGAGTGGGATCCCTCCTCCTCACAGCTCAGCTCTGTGTCTGTACGGAGAATGAGCAGCCATTTTAGTGCTGAGCGCTGCTGCAGCCCGCCTGCCACTGTCACTGCATTCTTCTGCTGGAGCTCGAGTAGGTTTTCACGCTGTTTGTTTTGAACCCCCCGGGGTACCTTCGATTAAACCTGAGCAAATGTCACAGCTCTGATGGTTTTATTTGGGCATCAGAAATCAGCAGCAGGCAGCACGTACATTAGTAGTCTGTGGAGGCTGATAAAAGCGGTGAGGGGTCACCTGTCTGCAGCTTATCTGGAAGACACAACCACAATATGCCACTGTATGCAGGGGCCGTACCGGTGCTTGAAATCCTTGAAAATGCTTGGATTTCAATGTTGTGTTTTCAAGGTCTGGAAAGTGCTTGAAAGTCTAACTCTGTGATGTGATTTATTTATTTATTTAGATCTAATATTAACTCTGCCAAGCCAAAGCTACTTACAGAGGTGATACATTTTGAAAAATAAAACTTTATGTCAAAAAAGAAAATTCCCAGGTGTCCTCAGGTCGACTCCAGGTACATTTATATCTCAATCTTTGTTTCAGTGCGAGTGTGTCCCTTTTTTTCCCCTTTAATGTCTAAACTTTTTGCGATTATGAAACGTAATTTTAGATTTTTATTGCATATGGGGGATGTAACGATATGGAAATTTCATATCACAGTTATTATTATTGCGGTATATTTGAAATGTGCTTAAAATGTTTAAAATAGCACTTAGACGCACTCTGAAATAATTTAACCAAGTTTTATTTTGAAAAAAAAAAAACCAAATGCAATAACACGCACAATGTACTTTCTGTTGGCAGAAACATTAAAATATTGACATGTAAACATCAAACATACAGATGTGCTTTAAAGATGGCCCCTTATGGATGTAAGAGACATCTGCACTAGAGGTGGGAATTAAAAGGATTTGATCAATGTCAATGCCATTGTTGATTCTGTTTACCAATTCAATTCCTTATCAATTCTCTTATTGATTCCTGAGTGGTTTTTTGAGTGGAAAAAAAGTAGGTGGACAGGTCATAGTGGAGCTTGTTCGACCGTTTTCCATATCAAGTTTGAGTTGTTTTAGTTTCTTTTTCAGAGAAAGAAAGAGAGCGATATGTATGGGACGGAGGTGTGCTCAGACTGGGTCAACTGGGTCCTGGCTCGGCTGGTTTCCGTCCTACTTATAATACTATGGGGGCACAGAGCAGTGCGGACTGTGCCGCTCGCAGAAGTGAAAATGAAACTTTACACTCATTTATCTTTTCCCTACTTCCTGAAGCTTCGCAAACTTTCAAATGAGGGGGCATGACATTTGTCCTGACCTATTATATATTATGCATATGTATAATAAGTCGAACGTGACGGTGATGATTGTTTTGTATGAAATGTATGGTGTGGCCGGAAGAATTTTGCACCATGGCAAAACCTTACTAACTGAAACGCTGCATTTACATATTTAGTCCTATATAGGTTTCATTTTATATTGATTATATCTATGTTTTTTTTCTACAAGTGATACTGAAATTTTGTAAACAGTTCCATGAAATAGAGTTCTTAACCCATAAAGACCCAAACAGCCACTGGTGACCAAAAGTATTAACTGATCTAAAATGTTTAATACCTGTTGATCCACTAATCCGATCAGTACATGTAAATAATTGGTGTAAAATGCAGTTTGTCATCTTTTCATGGTCATCAGATATGACCCATTTAGATGTTCAGAGGCTCTGTAGTTACCATGGAAACACCGTCATCTTCTTTTTTTTTTTTTTTTAAATAAGTGATAGTTAACAAGACATTGTGGACAGAAAAACGACAACACATAAACAAAGGGAAAATCAAACAAATAAACAAAAAAACAACAACAACAACGAAAGAGTACTGACAACAATAGCGACATCATATTACAATGAAAAAGATTATAAATGTAAAGAGCAACTAAACAATATAGCTTGGTTGGGGGCAATAGGGAAAAGGGGAAGAGGGGGGTGTGAATGAAAGTGAGAAAGAGGGTGGGGGTGAGGGGGAAAGAATAATTGTAATAATACGCTGTCATCTTCTACAACATTGATTCACCAGTAAAACCCATGGAGTTGGATCAATGACAGTGGATAGACACACTGGATTTATGTTCAGTTAATGATATATATAACTGAAAAAGTCAGTTTTACTGAAGTTTTCTCTGTTTTGAACCAATAACTTCTGAATTTACTCTGAGCTTTTATGAACATCTACATGATCTGTGAATTAAACATCGGAAAACAGATGATTTTCACTGAAAAAACTCAAAAAGCAGTGGATAATATTACAATAAATGGTAATAAATCACTTAGGAAAGGCTAAACGGAGAGAAAAAACCATTTGGGAACTCCCACGAAAGTCACACTGGGTCGTTATGGGTTCCGCTAAAAGATGAGTCTGTTTGAGAAATGATAGGTGAAACTTAAATTTTTGACACTGACGTTCACTTTCGCCCACTTTACAAAACTTGCATACTGCAGTTCCGCAACAGCTCGTCAGTATCTTTTTAGTTTCTATCACTTTTACAGTTCAATAGCCCTGTAGCGTTTGACCATTTCTGCCTCTCGAAGTAAAATGATGCCTCCTCCTGTGTCGACATCTTCAGACGGAGCTGGATTCAGGCCAGAGCACAGTGAGCTGATTGTTGCCTTTACCCTGTCTTTACTTGGTGGTGCCCCTAGAGATTTGTTTGTACAGTATGAAGCTAAACTGAAGCCGCTGCATTTTCTTCTTAAGTCACATAAGACCACTGTCAGGAGCTGATGGAAAAACCAAACACATGGGGATGTTTGGAGCAGTGCAGTGATGACAAATTAGCTCAGATTTTCACCTTAGTATTAAACTGTGATAACTGTTGTAGGAGTTGATGAAAACAGTGGCAGTTATTGCGGTATATATGTACAGAAAATGGACAAATTAAAGGAAAAATCATATGAGCAGTGGCACAACGAGTCACTGAACAGTGTAGCGAGTAATGCTAAAAAAGCTTTCAACACCCGTTTCTTTTCTTGAAGCAATTTTTTTTTTGCTCAAAACTATTTTATCACAAATAAAATTCATGATTAACTTCATATTTTACCCTTTTTGTTATATGAGCAAGATGAAGCCAGAGAAAAGTAGAAAGTTAAAGTTTTAAAGGAGTGATAGTTTGCTTTTTTAAATGGAATTCTTCATTTTCCAACATTTCCCTGTGGTCTCCATAAACTAAATGCTCTGCTTGGGTCTGAATCCTTCATTCATTCAACTCCACAGGTCCATCTTCAACCCTGTTTCTGAGTAATGACACCAGAAAGGTGGTTTGGAGCGCTGGCCCTTTAAATGCACATGAGCCACTTCAGGCCCCGCCCCCTCCAGGTTATTGGCTGTGGTGCTCTGTCCCCCTCAACCGACAACTGAACATTTTAGGTAGTGGGCTCTTAAGTTCGGACATATTTTCAGTATGGACAACAGCCGCTGCTGCTGACACACAGTTATGGAGAAATACTGGAAAAATGTTCATCTGAAGTCTGGACCTTATTTGTGCAAATGTTGTGACGTAACAAATTAAGAAGGAACTAAAACGGGTTGTAGAAATCCACTCGATTTTTGCCAGAATGAATATAAAGATAGTTTTGCAGCACCTGGAGGGTTCAAATTCGAACTGTATGAACTATTAGGGTCCAAATGCACAAATAAATGAACCACAGACTAAGAAAAGTGGGTTTAGACAAATATGAGCCCTTTAACGCCAACTCAGTCCTTTTTTCCAGGCCTCATTCTGGTCTCGTGTCTTTATTTGGATCCTCTAATAAGTGATCTGTTCTATCTATAACTTTTCCAGTCATTGATCACATCTCAGGGTGAATAGAAGCTCAGATGTCAGGCTTTGATTGACAGCTCAGTATGATGCTCTTCTGTTAAGTTTGACTTTTGGAGGTTTAGTTTATTTAACGGAACCCGTTTCTTTCCTGACAGACAGCTCCACTGTAGTTGTGATTAATAGGTTCCACTTACAAGAAAAAGGACTTTGTCATGTGACGCTTGATGAAGTTCACCGCGTTCAGTCATTAAGCTAGTGCTTTGCATTAGCTCACCTCTGACCCCTTGGGCTCCAGTACTTCTGCCTTTTTCTCCAATTATGGTCACTTCTGGCTCCAAAACCCCAACACGGCAACATCACAAACTCAGGCAGTTCACAAACCAATGGGTGATGTCACAGTTACTCATATAATTAATAATAATCGTATACATTCTACATTTAGCACTTGGTATTTTTCCCACCACTGCAGTTTCATATACCTGTTAATTACATGACTAATGTTTGAAAAAAAGTGTAGAATGTCATTAATTTTGCATTTTCTTCTTAAGTCACATAAGACCACTGTCAAAACCAAACACATAGGGATATTTCATCATTGCAGTGATGACAAATTAGCTCTGATTTTCATCTTAATATTAAACTATGACAATGAGCAGATGATGAAAACAGCAGCAGTTAATGAAGTATGTACCTAATCGACAAATTAAAGGAAAAATAATATGAGCTGTATCTTTTCACGGGGCACAAGCAGTCACCGAACAGTGTGATGAGTAACGCTGAAAAGTTTTCGACACCAGTTTCTTTTCTTAAAGCAATTCTTAAAAATAAAATCCATTTCGTTAGCCTCATAGCATAATTGCCTTGATCATACACTATGTGGACAAAAGTATGTGGACATGTTAAACTCAGGTGTTTCTTTTCTCACAGGGGTCTGGGATCCAAAACAATAATGACTAATGTCAGAATGTAATTTAATATTGGGATAAGTATCATTGCATTGGTTAGTTTGGTTTAAATTGTTTTCTGTGCTTCCAAAATGTCTCATAGATGGTTTTGACTTCATTACTCTCAACTTGGATTAGGTAAAAGAAACAACAAAAGAAAAATAGTATATTTACATTTCTCTCAACATTGATTTTTTTCTTATCCATGACTATGATTTTAAATATTCTACATCTACATTTCTGAAATATTTTCATTCTCTGACTGTAAATAATAATTTTCTGCCACAACTAACCATCTACTTTCTTCACATCTCACTGAGGAAGAAAAATCTACCATAAAACTTTAAGGAAATATTGATGTTTATAGACTATGTGGACATAAACATGGCTTTGTCTACAGCTGTAAGATGTCCTGTTCAGGCTGATTTGACATATAAACATCAATATTAATTATCAATGTGATATTTATCCCAATATAAAACTATATTATGACATTTGTCATTATTGTTTTGTAGCTCAGACCCCTTTTAGTAAAGAAACACCTGAATTCAGTGTGTCCGCATACTTTTGTCCATTTGTGTATGATTTTGGCAATTATGCTATGAGGCTAATGAAAATTGCTCATCATTCTTACACACTCAGAGCATTTTTGTCACATATGAAATGTAATCTTGTGCACAATGTGATATCATGACTCACATAAATATACACGTCACTTTTAATTGGTGTGTTATCTGTATGCATTATGAGCTTTCCATGTGTATGCTCATGCTGCGTCAGATACCACGCACTGAGGATTAGGGTTATGTGACCCAGAGATCTTAAATTGACACGCGATTAAATGGTATTCAGTAACATGCGAAAGGTCGATAATGCGTACGTATAGCACGCAAAAGCCATAAGAACTGGTGTGACTTAAAACGCCATTTCATGAAAAAGGTGATGAATATAACAAGGTTTCAGGATGTTATATTGATGTTATTGTAAAAACAGTAAGTACAGTTAATCGTACTGACAGTGTTTGCTCCTGGAGGATTCTGTTGGGTTTCTGTAAATTTGATTTGATTTTGATTTGATAAAGCACTTTGTGGCTCTGTCTGTGAAAAGTGCCCTATAAATAAAATTTACTTACTTACTAGTATTGAGTCACTTTGCTGCATCCGTTGGCACAAGGGGCCATAGTGAATGTATTTACCACAGAAAAGTATTATTATTTTGTTTATCACCTGTCTTCTGCTTGGATAGAAAGTGCTGCAATCTGAATATTTTTGTTATTGGAAGATGAGGGTAATAAATAATGACGCCTGTGTATTATTTAACCCCCCCCCCCCTTATCAAGCAAAAAAAATTACTAAAATAAAGTTAAAAAAAAGAATAATATATGGAACAAAATGAACAAAAACAGCCAAAGTAATAAATAAGTTTAATCAATGACAGTGTATGGACACACTTGGTTTATGCTCAATTAATAATCTATTTTTATTCATTTTTCTCTGTTTCTATATTTTTGAAAAATACCTGATTTTCACTGAAGAAAAGCAAAATAAAGAAGATAATATTACAATAAATGGTGATAAATCACTTAAGAAAGGCTAAATATAGGGAAAAATTCACTTCCAAATTGCCACTAAAGTAGCATTTTATGGGTTAAAAGTGTTTGTTGAAGGTTTTTTCAGAATATAAAGAGTTTTGTTCTCATAACTAATTTGATTTATTTGAGCTAACTGCAAATTATTTGGAAAAAATGCTGTCATTTTCACAATTTTAAGTCTCCATTCACCTTAAAAGCCCCCTGCTGAGTTATGTAATAATAACTACATGACATTTCTCAAATTGTTAAAGCAGTGTTTGCTTTATATACAACTTATGTGACAGGTGTCTTATCTACTTGACTTGTGTCTGAAAAATGTGTAAGAATATCACTAATTTTCAGGGTCATGTATTGATGTTATTTTGAAACTAGTAAGTACAGTTAGTCGTACTGACAGTATTGAGTCACTTTGCTGCATTCGTTGGCACAAGGGGCCATAGTGAATGTATTTACCACAGAAAAAGTGTTATTGTTTTGTTTATCACCTGTCTTCTGCTTAGATAGAAAGTGCTGCAATCTGAATATTTTTGTTATTGGAAGATGAGGGTAATAAATAATGACGCCTGTGTATTATTTATTCTCCCCCCCTCCTTATCAACCAAAAAAATTATTAAAATAAAGTAAAAAAAAAGAATAATATAAGCAACAAAATGAACAAAAACAGCCAAAGTAATAAATAAGTTTAATCAATGACAGTGTATGGACACTCTTGGTTTATGCTCAATTAATAATCTCTTTTTATTCATTTTTCTCTGTTTCTGATATAATAACCTTTGAATTTACTGTGATCTTTAATGAACATCTACATGATCAGTGAATTAACTATAGAAAAATACCTGATTTTCACTGAAGAAAAGCAAAATAAAGAAGATAATATTGCAATAAATGGTGATAAATCACTTAAGAAAGGCTAAATATAGGGAAAAATTCACTTCCAAATTGCCACTAAAGTAGCATTTTAAGGGTTAAAAGTGTTTCTTGAAGTTTTTTTCAGAATATAAAGAGTTTTGTTCTCATGACTAATTAGATTTATTTAAGCTAACTGCAAATTATTTGGAAAAAATGCTATTATTTTCACAATTTTAAGTCTCCATTCACCTTAAAAGCCCCCTGCTGAGTTATGTAATAATAGCTACATGAGATTTCTCAAATTGTTAAAGCAGTGTTTGCTTTATATACAACTTATGTGACAGGTGTCTTTTCTCTTACAATGCATCATCCTTTATCTACTTGACTTGTGTTTGAAAATGGTGTAGAATATCACTAAGTTTCAGGGTGTCGTATTGACGTTATTGTGAAACTAGTAAGTACAGTTAGTCGTACTGACAGTATTGAGTCACTTTGCTGCATCCGTTGGCACAAGGGACCACTGTGAATGTATTTACCGCAAAAAAAGTGTTATTATTTTGTTTATCACCTGTCTTCTGCTTGGATAGAAAGTGCTGCAATCTGAATATTTTTGTTATTGGAAGATGAGGGTAATAAATAATGACGCCTGTGTATTATTTACCCCCCCCCCCTTATCAAGCTGTTTACTGTCAAGCATCCGGTGTGTCACTCTAGGTTTACATAGCAAATCAGTGGTATCACTATCAGAGCATGGGGATTAAATAAAGCCAGGTGTGATCCTCCCATTCAGATCACCCTTGATGTTATGCAGCGGAACGTGCAGGAGCGCTCGTCTGTGCAAACCCCGAGCAGATTGGAGCCGGGGCTGGAGCTCGTGGCAGTGAACGGCGTAGTTTGTCCCCAGACTCAGGTTCTGGTGTGGAGCAGCAGCTCACACACACACACACACACACACACACCACACACACACACACACACACACACACGCACACACACACACACACACGCACACGCACACACACGCATACTGTCTTCAGCTGCTGTGAGTGAGCAGAATGCAGGAAAGAAGAGAAGAGCGGCGCTGCCTTCCTGCTGTCAGAGCAATGGCCTACATTCTCGCCTGGAAAAAAAAAAGGCTTGTGCAGCAGACTGTGAGAATTAGTGAGAGTAGAGAGGAAATGGAGGGAAGGAGAAAGGTAAAGGCAAAGAATGAGAGAAGCAGAAAGAGCACGTACAGCAAGAAATTGATAGCACTGGAGAGAAAACAGAGCAAAGAGAGTTGTTGTGGTTGTTGTGAGCGAACAGTCGAGCCCCGATGGCCCAATTTCTAAGATCAAGGCCACACCAGAGTAAGAGGAGTTGCAGTGTTTTTACGACTCTGTATTGAGTTTAAGGAGGCGGTTTTTGTTGTTGTTGTTTTTTTTTTTAAATGACTTTGAGACAAAAACCAAAGTAGATGCAACTTTTTTTTGTTACCCATAAAGACTAGAGGTGTGTTGGCAAGAATCTGGCGATACGATACAAATCACGATACGATTTATCATGATACTGTTAAAAAGGCAAATTTTTTTGTTTGTTTCTTCATTTTTTTTTTTTTTAAAGATTATTTCCTGGAAAAATTGAATTACACCAGAAATATGTACAAATACTTAACACATTTTTATTTGATCAGAACAGGATCTAATGCTGTATCATTAAATATTTCTAATTCTCCAAGTTTCCAAAGGAACTAACATCTGCCTCTAAGACAGTAAAAAGTGATTTTAGGATGCTTCAAATAACCATTATTTAATAAAACAGCATTAAATAATAGTAAATAGGATATAAACAATTAAGAAAACCAAAAACCAAAAATGAACCTCCACAATATCTGCATTTGAATATATGCCTAAAAATATCGATACAGTACTTTTTAATATCAATACAGTATTGTGAAATGAAATATCGCAATATATTGCAGAACCGATATTTTCTAACACCCCTAATAAAGACCCAGTGCTGCTTTTGTAGTCGTTCACACATTAATGTTTCCTGATGATGGTGATTGATCACCATTGATTATAAGATTATTCTTTGTATTTTGCATTTTTTCAGTGTAAATCATGTATTTTCCTATATTTAAGTCACTGATCGGGTGGATTTTCATTATAGATCTGAGTAAATTTGAAGGTTTATTATTTCAGAAACAGAATAAAGTGACTTCTTCAGCAAAGATATCAATAACTGATAGGGCTGCAACTAACGATAATTTTAATAATCAATTAATCTGTAGAATATTTTAATAACTAAGCAATTCATCGGATAAACACAAAAGACTCAATTCTCAAAGATCAGTATTTAACCGAAGTAATATATGCTGCTGACGAGTCACTAATGATTACATCCCTGCAATGGGTTCGATTATAGCTAGCGAGCACTAGCCTGCTACCTAGACTAGCAAGATATAGTCGTCAACCAGCTCCAGTAGGTAATGTTCGTCTGGTGGCCTGATAAATGGAGATGGATGAAAACATTATAATTATGACAATAGTGTCTAACTAGCTAGCAGGCTAAAGTAATCACGACACGTAGGATACCTTAAGCTAGGTTTATGTTCCTGTTGGTCACGACAGCCCCGTTTTCCCAAAATGTAGTGTCCTATGGGATTTTGGCCATTTGTTTAGCATATTTTTTCTGCAAAATTGTAACTTTTTTTTTTTTTAATAAAACACTACAAAGTGATAAAAACGGGAAATGAAAAAGCAATACCAGACAAACCTCAACTGGATGACTGGATTTTCAGAGTTCGTACAGGTGCTTGAAATCCTTGAAAATGCTTGAATTTCAATATTGTGTTTTGTAAAGTGCCTGTAATTATAACTCTGATTGATTGATTGATTTTTGATATTAACTCAAGCCAAAGCTACTCACAGAAAGGTGATACATTTTGAAAAATAAAACTTTATGTAAAAAAAGAAAATTCGTGGGTGTTCTCACGTCGACTCCAGGTATATTTTTATCTTAATCTTTGTTGCGGTGCGAGTGTGTCTGAAAAATGCCAAGTGGCTTCCCTTTTTTTTTTGGATAAAACTTTGTGTTCTCATTTAATTTGTAAACTTTTGGCTATTACAGAACATAATTTTAGATGTTTATAGCATAATATGATGTACATAATTGTGATAAAAAGTGAAAAAAAAAATTCTGATGATATGTATTCCTGTAAATATGTATTTTACCCCAGGGATAAGACGAAAATGACCCTTAAAAGTGCTTGAATTTGGCCTTGAAAAATGTGTCCGAGCCCTGGATTTTACCCGTTTCTGGAGAAGAAGTTTTTCCAGTCGACGGTTTAACAGCTGTTGGTGTCACACCTCAGATGTGAAGTGTGTAATGAACACCCGGTGGAGTGGAACCTGAAGGTGTCACCAGGATATTGGCGCGCTACTTGTCTTACATATTTGTTTCACTTCACCTCAGAATACTTCTGACTCGGTGTCGCAGGCGAGAGTCGGTCACTTTTATCTGCGGATGCTCTTTTAGAAAAGGATGAATGGCTGTGCGGGTTCAGTTCACTCAATCTGAACTAGAATTTGGACCCAAGCCTTTCACACACAGCGTTGCGTATAAATGCCAGCATGCCCCATCACCGTCAAAGAGGGGAGCTCAGGGGAAGAAGACAAGTATCTGTACCATGAGTTTATGAAAGAAGACACAAAATGCAGGTTGGAACATTTTTAACCCATAAAGACCCAAACATCCACCGTCGACCAAAAGCATCTGCTGATCTAAACTGTGTAATAACTGTCGATACATTAATCCTATCAATACGTGTGAATAATTGGTGTAGAATACAGTTAATTAATCTTTTCATGGTCATCAGATATGACCCATTTGGACGTTCAGAGGCTCCGTAGTTACCGTGGAAACACCGTCATCTTCTACAACATTGATTCACCAGTAAAACCCATGGAGTTGGATCAATGACAGTGGATCAAATTAACAAAATTGGGGGGAAAAAAAACATCCATAAAATAATAAATAATGTCAAAAATAAGCAAAAAAACTGACTAAAATAAAGTAAAAAAAAAAAAAAATAATATAAGCAACAGAATGAACAAAAACAGCCAAAGTAAGAAGTAAGTTTAATCAATGACACATGTGGTTTATGCTCTATTAATAATAACTTTTTATTCATTTTTCTCTGTTTCTGACATAACCTTTGAATTTACTTTGATCTTTAATGAACATCTACATGATCAGTGAGTTAACTACAGAAAAATACCTGATTTTCACAAAATAAAAAAGATAATATTACAATAAATGGTGATAAATCACTTAAGAAAGGCTAAATATAGGGAAAAATTCACTTCCAAATTGCCGCAAAAGTAGCACTTTATGGGTTAAAAGTGTTTCCTGAAGGTTTTTTCAGCATCAAAAAGAATTTTGTTCTCATAAATAATTTGATTTATTTCAGCTAACTGCAAATTATTTAAGAAAAATGCTGTTATTTTCACAACTTTGAGTCTCCATTCACCTTAAAATCCCCCTGCTGACTTATGTAATAACTACATGAGTCATGACATTTCTGAAATTACTAAAGCAGTGTTTGTTTAACATACAGCTTACGTGATAGGTGTCTTTTGTCTTCAAATGCGTTTAATTAGTTGATTATTTCATGTATATTTTGGGTTATATCCAGTGTTTTCCCAGGTTTCTCAGGTGCTTAGGGGTCATGGGAAAAGAAGAAAAAAGTTTTGAACCAACTGGACCAAAAAATTTCAGACTATTTTTATGGAGTTTTGTCTTTTAGTTTTGTTTAGTTTATTAGTTTATTGTATCGTGGACAATCCTAATTAATTAACTGTATCAATAACAGTAAAAAGACGCAGCTTTAGCTAACATGGCTGGTATCCTGCTGTAGTCCCTGGCTTGATGACAATAGGCATCCTAAAAATAAAGAATGTATTACATCACATTAATTAAACAGAGAGAGTTAAGACAGCTAAGAGACAAGATAAATCAATAAAGATAAAAAAGATAAAATAATTTTATTTGATGTTTCCATCCTCTTTATACTAATCCAGTTAAGTCACTTTAATTCTCCTCTATCTTGATCGGTTTTTGCGCTCATGAGTCTCTCTTCTCCATCCATGTAGATGAATGTAAAGTGCCGTCCAAAAAACAATTAGTTTGATTTATGACGCAATAATATGACAATAGAGCAAAATGTGAAAAAAATATATTCCTTTGATTTTGATTTTTTTTTTGTTATTTTACTACACATCTGCATTTCACATTATGTTGGACTTAAATCATTACAGTATGTAGATGAAGTAGTCAAGCATCCATGTTTTTGTGTCCACGCAGCTGTATTATTTCCAATAATTAGATCATGGCGGCCTATTATGTCCTTTTAGAGTTTTCTAGTAAGTTTTATAACGAACTAGCTTAAATCCCCGTGGATAAATCCGCTCCTCTAGCTGTGGGAACATTTCCCATTGGGAACTTGAATACACCAAGATATTAAAAATATCATGAATTATTATCCCTCCCCCAAATTTATCCCAAAAGACTTTTCCCTAATTGGAACAAAATGGAGTAGATTTTGATCATTTTTTCAATAAATTATTTTTCATATATAATTTTAACTGTTGTACTAAGAGTTGTGACCGCCACAGGACAACACTGATCACATGCATTGTCTTTGACGTTTCTGTCCCTCCCCCTGGCAACTGCTTAGCAACGTGAATTAAATCAGTCCTTCCTGACTTTAAAGAAAAAAGATATTTAATGTGGAGATGGGACTATTCCTCAACTGTAGGTACCAAATTGGCCAGTTAAAAACACCTCAATTTCTCAGAACCGCACAGACAGATGCTGTGAGACCTTCTAGTATTATGGTATAGATCAGCTTTTCATACTTGTATAACTCTAAAACTACCGTGTAAATCAGTTTTGCTGCATGTTCTGAAGCCAGACCTTTAGCTGACGGACCTTTTTACTTGTAATTGTTCACCATCATGTCTTCAACAAAAAGGCAAAACAAAAGCTTACACTAACTCTGCGAACTGAAACTGAACACTTAAGTGCAGACAGATGCTAAATTATCACAACAAATGGACCGAGATGAACACACCGTCTTCACTAGCATCCTGCGCTAGTGACCTAACCTGTAAAATACCATAATTACACTGATACACACACCATTTCCAACAAACATAAGCTGAGTAGAAATGTTGGACTGCACTGCTTTTTTTTTTTTCTTTTAATTTATTCGTTATGAGATCATATCACAAATTAAGATCGGTCATGATCTAAGACTATGAGATCGCATGGCTGTAACCACCCCAGTATATAGAGCATAACATTACGTGAACAACTCTGAAAAAGCTTAAAAACAAAACCACAACAGCTCACTGGGGAGCAACTACATCCATTAGATCTTGGGAACATCATTTTAATTAGTTGTGATCCTCTCCACATTGATTTCACATTAATTCAGCTTAGATGGTGGCCAGAGTGGTGTGGTTGCTGTGTGTAAACCTTCTATCGTATAAGTAGGGCTGTGTATTGGCAAGATTCAGGCGATACAATACAAATCACAATAGTAGGTTCACAATACGATACATCACGATACTGTTAACAAGGCAATATTTTTTGTTTTGTTTCTTTGTTTAAAAGATTTTTTCCTGGAAAAACCTTTAGTGCAGCATTTGGATAAGTGAAGTTTTAACACGCAGCTTTACCGGTACAAAAAACAAACAAACAAACAAATAAATAAGTTTTACAGACATTACAGTTTAAGATCCTGCCTAAATGTTTGTATTCTATTGCAACAAGAATACATAGTGTTCAGTCTCTGAATCATCCAACATCAGAACATTATTTTTGTGTATTCCCAATAAAAAACCAAACATTTGCCTCTTTCAGACAGTAAAAAGTGCTTTTAGGATGAAAATAGCATTATCAATTTCAAAAAACTACATTTATGACCAGCAGTATCACAATACTACTTTTGTAGTAAACAAACAACAGAACAAAATACCCATGTGAATATAGAAATATAAAAGTAAAATACCCATGTGAATATAGAAATAAAAGAGTAAAATACCCATGTGAATATAGAAATAAAAGAGTAAAATACCCATGTGAATATAGAAATAAAAGAGTAAAATACCCATGTGAATGTAGAAATAAAAGAGAAAAATACCCATGTGAATATAGAAATAAAAGAGAAAAATACCCATGTGAATATAGAAATAAAAGTGTAAAATACCCATGTGAATATAGAAATAAAAGAGTAAAATACCCATGTGAATATAGAAATAAAAGAGAAAAATACCCATGTGAATATAGAAATAAAAGAGAAAAATACCCATGTGAATATAGAAATAAAAGAGAAAATACCCATGTGAATATAGAAATAAAAGTGTAAAATACCCATGTGAATATAGAAATAAAAGAGTAAAATACCCATGTGAATATAGAAATAAAAGAGAAAAATACCCATGTGAATATAGAAATAAAAGAGAAAAATACCCATGTGAATATAGAAATAAAAGTGTAAAATACCCATGTGAATATAGAAGTAAAAGAGTAAAATACCCATGTGAATATAGAAATAAAAGAGAAAAATACCCATGTGAATATAGAAATAAAAGTGTAAAATACCCATGTGAATATAGAAGTAAAAGAGTAAAATACCCATGTGAATATAGAAATAAAAGAGAAAAATACCCATGTGAATATAGAAATAAAAGTGTAAAATACCCATGTGAATATAGAAGTAAAAGAGTAAAATACCCATGTGAATTTAGAAATAAAAGAGTAAAATACCCATGTGAATATAGAAATAAAAGAGAAAAATACCCATGTGAATATAGAAATAAAAGAGTAAAATACCCATGTGAATATAGAAGTAAAAGAGTAAAATACCCATGTGAATATAGAAGTAAAAGAGTAAAATACCCATGTGAATATAGAAATAAGAGAAAAATACCCATGTGAATATAGAAATAAAAGAGAAAAATACCCATGTGAACATAGAAATAAAAGAGAAAAATACCCATGTGAATATAGAAATAAAAGAGAAAAATACCCATGTGAATATAGAAATAAAAGAGTAAAATACCCATGTGAATATAGAAATAAAAGAGTAAAATACCCATGTGAATATAGAAGTAAAAGAGTAAAATACCCATGTGAATATAGAAATAAGAGTAAAATACCCATGTGAATATAGAAATAAGAGTAAAATACCCATGTGAATATAGAAATAAGAGTAAAATACCCATGTGAATATAGAAATAAGAGTAAAATACCCATGTGAATATAGAAATAAGAGTAAAATACCTATGTGAATATAGAAATAAAAGAGCTGGAAAAACAAAAGTGAACCTCTGCCATGTCTGCATTTGAATAAATACCTAAAAATATCGATACAGTACTTTTGAATATTGATACAGTATCGTGAAGTGAAATATTGCGATAAATTGCGATACCGATATTTTCTTACACCCCTACGTTTAAGGGAAATCCTTTATTTTACGTCATGGGAAATGAGTCAGGTATGAACATGTGATAGTGTAAATGCATGTGTGGAAACATACATCACAGCTCTGTAAATTAAGACAGTAAAATCTAATGTTGTAGTCTTCTCTGCATTTACCATCAGCATGTGTTTGGTGTTCACAGGTGTGTCTGTCAGTGAAACTACGCTGTTGAACTCGCTACAACTTCATTATTTGTTATGTCATAAAAACCTAATTAAAATGAATATAATACAACAGGTAAATTGGAAATACACACACACACACACACACACACACACACACACACACATCTAAAACTAAATTAGTTTCATTACTGACTAATATTGTCTAATTTATTGACAATTTGACAATATTGACAATATTATTTATTTAATATTGACTAATTTTCGTGACTTATCAGTTGGTTTTTTGGTTCATAAAATGTCAGAAAATGCTGAAAAATATCAGTCAGGTTTTCCATAGACGGCATCACATCCTTAAATATCTTGTTTGGTTCAGTACACTTATTTTGTACACTTATTTATTAGGGGTGTAATGGTGCAGAAAATTTTTGGTTTGGCGTGGGTTAATATATTATATGAGGGGTAACATATAATAATAATAGTGAATATGTCTGTAAATCAACATGATATTTACGTTCGTCGCCATGTTTATGGAATGACTTCTCGTGTCATCTCGCAATAAATAAATAAATCATCGCATTTGTGATTTAATGGAAAAACCGTCGTCACACACTTCTGTTTTTTTTTGACATTTAGTAAATATCGGTAAAGTTTTGCACAGATGTCCAACGGAAAAGCGACTAGTGATAGAAAAATATCGGCTAGTCGGTGATTAATTTCGTAGTTGACAGCTGATCAGTTTATTGATGACTCACTGCAGCTCTAATGTCCCACATGCATTGGGCTTTTAATACTACTATAACCATCCTGTCCTGTTTACTGCGGTACTTTACACCTTCTACTGGCTCAGGGCTAAACTTTTCAAGGTGAAATGTAAAGCAGTTAGATGCACATGTAGATTTTAACAAGAGAAAGCCTAAGGTTGCCCTCAATCAGGAGTTGAAAGGGAAGTAGTTGATTTATTGCACGGTTGCTGCAGAGCCGTGTGCCGTATCGCACTGGGGATGTCTAGACTGTGGACACTTAGAGGTGACAACCGCACGAACAGACAAGGATGTGGTATCGTTAAACATCCAGTCTAATGTGGTGCAAATGTATCTACTGTATGTAGTGTGGATGCTGCTAGTGCACCGGGGTTTAAACACGCTGCAGGTGTTTTCATTTCACAAGTTCACATCTGATTTTAGCAGGCACTGATGGGAATATTCTTCATCTGATGTTACCTCCAAGGCTGTTAAGTGAATATTAAGAGTTGTTCCATCATCCTCATCATAGTTTAAAAACTGGCAGTTAGATGCAGTATTTCATCCAGTCCTACATGAGCTGTTGATGAAGGAGCCCATAGACATAAGAGGTATTTTATAAAAAAAAAAAAAGTATTAGTTTTACTTTGTCCTCGGAATGTGTCACAATTTGTCAACACATTTATCTAGGGCTTGTTTGCTCTTCATACATGATGGCATTGCGTTGATGTTTCCATTAAACACACAGTTGCAGATAAAATTGAAATAAAATATTTTTAATATTTGTAGCTTATGAAAATATTGTGACAGTGGGATTTATTCTGGAGAGATAAAGTGTAACTGGGACAAAGGTGGTTACTGATGTGTTAAAATAGGAATAAAAAGAGGAAACTTTATGGGAAACACTGTGTATTGTTGGCTTTCTGTATGAACTCGGTGGATGTTCTGGTCTCTGTTTAGTCAACATGAACAGACAAAGAACCCCCCCCCCCCAAAAAAAAAAAAAAAAAATCCATCTTCCACAGTTGGGTTTTGTTTGTGCAAAATGAATATATGAATCAAAACATGATGGAAACACACCCACATATGCAAAAAGTAGCTTTAAAGTTGGGAATAAACGGTGCCATTTTGGACTATATTAGATGAAAGATGACTGATTGATTGATTGATGTCTTTATTTCGATCATGTAAATGACAGTTTAAAAACAGAAATGCGAACAAATAATAATCAAGAAAATGAGAACAAAACAAAACAGTAACTTAAAACTGCAACGTCTTAAGCCTCAAAATTTACATGAGCGAAACGAAGTAGGAAGAAGTCTAAACTGATCTAATCCTGCCTCTTCAAACCTTTCCATACTTACTGAAAACAACACTATCCCAAATTTATCAGCAATTTTGAAACATGTACATTTAGTCACTCATCCATATTACAACACATTCACCAACACATTGCAAAATTGATATCCAAATAACAACCAAACACCTTATGGAGTTTATTTATCAATGTACCTTTGGAAAATAATTTCTTTATGCCTATTTTTAAGAACAATTTTACTGGCAATTTGTTTTAGTTCTGCACTCAATCTATTCCACAGTTTAAGTCTCCTAACAGTTAGGGCTGTGTATCGGCAAGAATCTGGCTGTACGATACAAATCCCAATACTAGGATCACGATACGATATATCACAATATATCATGATACTGTTAAAAAGGCAATTTTTTGTTTGTTTCTTCTTTTAAAATGATTATTTCCTTGAAGAATTGAATTACACCAGAAATCTGCACAAATACTAAACACATGTTTATTTGATCAGAACAGATCTAATGCTATATCACAAAATGTTCCTGTGTTCAAACTGAAATTTGTTTTACAGACATTGCAGTTGAAGATCCTGTTCAAATGTTCATATTCTATTAGTTCAGAACTAACATCAGAACATTATTTTTGTGCAATCCCAACAAAAGAACTAACATTATTTAATAAAATAGTGTTAAATAATGATAAATAAAATATAAACAAAAAAGAAAAACAAAAAACCCAAAAATGAACCTCCACAATATTTGCATTTGAATAAATACCTAAATATAAAAATATTGATACAGTAATTTTTAATATCGATACAGTATTGTGTGAAATGAAATATCGTGGTATATTGCAGAAGCGATATTTTCTTACACCCCTACTAACAGTGATACAGAAGCTTTTCATTGCTGTATGCACACTTCTGACCTTTAGATTTTAAATTTTCCCTTAAATTCTAACCCCCCTCTCTTTCAGAAAACACCCTTAAACACGTCAGTTCAAGCCAAAATACAAACCCTACACTTTCTTGACAAAACTACCATCTCAGGTTGGCCTGTTTTCACGAGTCACAACCAGGTTTACGTTGTCCTCCCTGTTGGATTTTTCTGTACACAACAGGGCTTTCTCTGCCACTGTAAGGCTTAGGTGCACAGCCCAATGCATTGTGGGTACCACCAAAGCCAAATTAATGAGATTATCAAAACTACGTAAATCTACCTAATAGTTGTAGTGTGTCCCCAGGTGACCTCTGAATATGGTTACTTTTTTAGCTTCTTAAGTGTTGTTTATTTGTTATTTGCAGCCACTGTTCCACATTTTTGTACACACACGATGATAATGATCGTCCAGAATGATGTCACATTATACTCGGTCAAATTTACTTAGGAGAACCGCTAAATTCTTCGATACCAACAGCATATAAGCCCCTCATAAACCCAGGACAAACCCTGATAAATGCCACTTTTGTAACAGTGTGATCATTAGCTTGGCATCATTGTTTACTATATGTTACTATAGCAACAGAGATGCACTATATGGACAAAAGTATGTGGACATGTTGAATTCAGGTGTTTCTTTTCTAACAGGGGTCTGGGATACAAAACAATAATGACAAATGTCTTAATATAGTTTTGTATTATGATAAATACCATTGCATTGCGGTGGTTAGTATTGTTTGTAAGGAAATATTGGTTGGTTGTTTATAAACTATATGGACAAAAATATTGGGACACATCAATTTAATGGGAGATTTTTCTTCCTCAGTGAGATGTGAAGAAAGTAGATGGTTAGTTGTGATAGAAAATTATTATTTACAGGTAGAATTTAGAGGTAGAACATTTCAAATCATAAGCACAGGTTTCAAAAAACACAGTCTCTGCTGGAAAATCCATCGTTGCAAAGCTGAAAACAGTTGACTTCTTCAATACAGGACAGAGAAACTTCAACCATGCTGAATATGATGCATTGCAGTAAACCAGGGATGCATCGATACATTGGCCTGACATCAGTATCAGCAGATATTTGCTCATATCAGCCATTATTAGCATCAACATATATGTCTTTTCACGTCAGAGAATGAAAAATATTTTAGAAATTTAGAGATAGACATTTAAAGTCATGGTCATAGATAAAAAAAGCAGAAAACAAAATCAATATTCAGAGAAATTAAGTAAGAACCGTCTCTGAGGCATTTTGAGGCAATGCAATGAAACTAGATATAAACCTAAATATAAAACTATATTCTGACATTAGTCATTATTGTTTTGTATCACAGACTCCTGTTAGAAAAGAAACACCTAAATTCAACGTGTCCACATACTTTTGTCCATATAGTGTATAATTTAGGCACTGATGCTATGAGGCTAATGGTATAGTATATTTATAGCACCCCCAAAAATCTATCCTGTATATTTATGTATATACTTTCTACTGATTGTATTTCTGGTTAGATGCTGAACTGCATTTCGTTACCTTGTACTTGTACATGTGTAATGACAGTAAAGTTGTCTTAGAGCTGGAGACATGATGTGTCCCAATATTAAAGTCCATATAGTTTAGAAACATCATATTTCCTTGAGAAGAAAGTAGATGGTTAGTTGTGGTAGAAAATGATTTACAGTCAAAGCATGAAAAATGTTTTTTTTTTAGAAATTTAGAGGAGGAACATTTAAAATCATAGTCATGGATTTAAAAAAAAAAAAAAAAAAACGTTGAGAGTAATTAAGTAAAAACCATCTTTGACTCATTTTGGAAGCAAAGACAACAATTCAAACCAAAGTAACCAATGCAGTGATATTTATCCTAATATAAAACTATATTCTGACATTTGTCATTATTGTTTTGTATCCCAGACCCCTGTTTGAAAAGAAATACCTGAATTCAACGTGTCCACATACTTTTGTCCCTATAGCGTATGCAACCTGTGCTTATATGACATTTCATTCTTGCACTTTGACTTGTGTCGTAGCCTGAGTTTCAGTAGATGTTATCGTTGCACAGTCTGCATACATGTCGTATCCGTGTTTATAAGATCCCTGGACCTCTGTAAATGTACCCCACTGTGCGCAGGAGCCTTAAGAATGAGCGCAGAACACACTATTCATCAGAAAACCTGTGTTTGCAGAGCCAAGCATGTAAGGCCTGTTTGATTTTAATGCTTGAGCCTCCCCATGTACGAGTAATGTAAACTGAGCCGCAGCTGCGTCCTAGTGACAGCCATTCATATTTAACTGTATTTGAACATTAGGAATTGTACACAGGAAGCAGCACTGGTGATGCATGTTTTCTGTGCAAACTACTTGTGGGAAATATGGCTTACTGTAGAGGACGGACTAGAACAGATGATGCATTTATCTGTTTGCACAATCAAAACATTATTACTTTCAAGATCCATACATGGATTTGTTGCATAATTAAATTTCCAGTTTGGATCCATGTTGCTAAATTGATTTTGAAGGAAACAGAGAAAGGTAAAGGGCTCTGTGATCCGTCTAAAAGATGATATAACTATATTTTAATCATCTCACAATTTTCTCAAATGTAGACAAATTACAACCACGTTTTCTCTGGTTTCTCTGGCTTTAAAAGGCTATGTACAGTAGCTTTTTCTCTTGTTATCTGACTAGAAACTGCATTTTTACATCATTATCGACAGTATCTGGATTACAGAAACCTTTTCCTGGACATTCAGCTGCAGTGTTTCTCTTAATTTCATAGATTGTGTTACATCGATAAGAAGTCGGACAGTCTTCAGCATAATTTCTTCAGCAGCAAAACGATATATTTCACAAGCTTGGCAAGTCAATGTGGAAAAGTGAAGACTTTGGAGCAGGCAGACGCTAAATTATTGCTGTAAATGGACTGAAATATACTCCTTGGCCCAGTGACCTGCACTATTGATATTAATAGGTTAGTGCAGCACTGTAAAATGACGCACGTACACAGGTAAACACTTGACGTTTTTTCAATGATATGGTCTGTGTGAGTCCTCTGAAAAGTAGAGCATATGATGAAAAAGACTGGTCATGGTTTAAGAGAAATACCCAAGGATGGCCCAATTTTGATCTCAAGTAAAATAATAGCACAATAACATATAAATAATGATAACTGCAAATTTTCCTCTTTTTTTGTGCCTTTGTAAATCCGATCTGTAATGCACATGTATATGAAATTTCATTTTTTCAGGTTATTCACATCTTTTTGTTTGTTTGTAAATAAGTTATCTTTTATGCACTAAAACAGAGAAAAAGTTGGAGTTGTCATTATTTATAGGCTATTACGGTATTATTTTACTAATCTGATCCACTTCAGGTCAGGAGAAAACGCCTATGTAAAGATCTGCTTTTATGTCAAATATTTGAGTATTGTTATCATTTATTACAATTTTGATTTTATATACCTAATATTTGGAACCAATATTCACTTTTAAAGTCTTTGAAAAGGTTTGTTAAGCTTCTTTGGTTTATTTATGCAATAAATTACATACATTTTTCAAATCGGATTTTAAATTTTTTGTGTGTTTTTTGGCCTTCTATGTTGATATAGTAGGTTGAAATGAAAAAATAATAGGCAGATGAGATAGATGAAGTTGTGCTGGAAAAAAAAGATACCAAACATGGGTATAGTAAGTATTTCTTTATATAGTATATAAAGACAAACTCAAAAGTACTCAAAAACGGCCAAAATAGGCTCAGACCCCTAAGGGTTAAGAGCACTATATCAATAATCGCAGTATCGCCATATTGGGATATTATCGTGAGCCGTATATTGTATCGTATTGTAAGAAGGGGTGTGTATTGGCAAGAATCTGGCGATACCATGTATCACGATATATGATGATACTGTTAAAAAAGCAATTTTTTGTTTCTTTTTTTAAAAATTATTTCCTTGAAGAATTGAATTACACCAGAAATATGTACAAACACTAAACACATTTTTATTTGATCAGAACAGGATCTAATGTTATATCACAAAATGTTCCTGTGTTAAAACTAAAATTCTGTTTTACAGACATTACAGTTTAAGATCCTGTTCAAATGTTCATATTCTATTAGTTCAGAACTAACATAACATTATTTTTGTGCGATCCCAACAAAGGAACTAACATTATTTAATAAAAGAGTGTTAAATAATAAATAATAGTAAATAAAATCTAAACATAAAAGAAAATCAAAAATTGACCTCCGCAATATCTGCATTTGAATAAATACCTAAAAATATCGATACAGTATTGTGAAATGAAATATCGCGATATATTGCAGAAGTGATATTTTCTTACACCCTTAATTGTGAGGTACACCTGAGTTTCCCAGTCCTATTTACAGTGATGCAGTGCAGTAACATCAGTCTTTTAAGTGCACGCTCCTCACCTGGAAATGACAAATTTAACTTCAAGTCATAACTTCTCAATTATGTGAGCCCTGCACTTTCATTTGATGCCTGGATCCGCAGTCTTCTGTTATCTTTTACATAATTGCGAGGTCTGTTTGCTCTCTAATTGAGCTGCTGCCCTATATTTTGCTTGAGTCAATAGTCTGAGGTGGTTTACGTTTCCTTTGATAACTTCTAAAGAAACGTCCATTCAGCTCGCCTTTCTTCCTCTCTCCCACCTTGCTTTTCTCCTTTGGCATTCATTGGAATACAGGTCAACGAGGTGTGGTTTTTTTACCTCCGGTTAGCCTGTGACTGCGACAGCTATTTTTTGGCCAAGTGTGTGTAAAAGAAAAGCAGGATCGGTGACAATGCTCCTAACAACAACTGTGAGCGTCAACACAAAGGGCAAGGTTTTACTGACGAACACAAGACACCGATGCACTGTGAGAAATGAGTTTTAAGAAGGTTAATGTGTTTACATGTGATGGTTGTCTCGTATAATCCCGCCGTCTAAAGGCTGAGGGTGAGTAATTTGTCATTTTACCGTATTTTTGACATGAGTTCGATTAGAGAGCTTCAAATTAAAGGTTATGGTTGGAATCTGACTCGAAATGTGCCGCTATTGCTAGTGTTTTAAAGACCTGAGTAGAACCACAGAGAAACCACATGTTTTCGGACATTTGTTTTTTTACATGTTGCCCCATTTGAACCCTTAAAGACCCAAACGTCTAACCACAACTAAACACATCTACTGATCTGTAATACATGTAATACCTGTCGATTCACTAATCCTATAAATGCATGTAAATAATTGGTGTAAAATGCGGTTTGTCGTCTTTTCATGGTGATCAGATACGACCCATTTGGATGTTCAGAGGCTCCGTAGTTACTGTAGAAACACCGTCATCTTCTACAACATTGATTCACCAGTTAAACCCATGGAATTTGATCAATGACAGTGTTTTTATGGATTACTAAATAAAATACACAAAAGTGAATTAAAAAAAACCTGCAAAATAATAATGTGGACAGAAATTTACGAAAATCAAGGATAAAATAAGCAACAAAATGAACAAAAACAGCCAAAGTAATGAATAAAATGAACAAAAATTAATGATACAACAAAATAACAAGGAACGTGAACAAAATAATTTTGATAAATGACAGTTGATGGAGACACTTATTTTTATATATATTAGCCCACTAAATACAATGAATAAAAATGATTAAAAAAGCTGCAAAATAATTTAAAATGTGGAAAAAATAGCTAAAAATAGTTCTAAAATCAAGTAAAAAGGATCAAATAAGCAACAAAATGAGCAAAAACAGCGAAAGTAATGAATAAAATGAACAAAAATGAATAATAAATCAACAAAATAACAAGTAATATGAACAAATAAGTTTGATAAATGACAGTGAACGGACACACTTGTTTTTATATATATTATCAAATAAAATGAACTAAAACTTATTAAAAAAAACCTACAAAATCATAAATAATGTGGAAAAAATAGGCAAAAAAATGTACTAAAATCAAGTAAAAAGGATAAAATAAGCAACTAAATGAGCAATAACAGCCAAAGTAATGAATAAAATGAACAAAAATGAATAATTGATAAACAAAACAACAAGGAACATGAACAAAATAAGTTTGATAACTGACAGTGGATGGAAACACAGTTTACGTTCAGTTAATGATATATTTGAGTGAAAAAGTCACTTTTTCTTCAGTTTTCTCTGTTTTTATATAATAACCTTTGAATTTACTCTGAGCTTTAATCAATACCTACACGATCAGTGAATTAAATTTAGGAAAATACATGATTTACATTAAAAAAAAGCAAAATACAGAGAATAATGTTATAATATATGTTGATAAATCACTTAAGAAAGATTAAATAGAGAGAAGAATTCATTTGGGAACTGCCCTAAAAGGCGCTCTGGGTCGTTATGGGTTAAATATCAAATAGAAAATTCCTGTTTGTTGTCACCTGTAATTTGCTCTATAATTGTGGAGTGGTTATATCGTATAATTACAAGATAATTAAGTGCCGTTCCAATACACTTAGTTAATATCCGAGACTATCCTTAAATAAAAGGGTCAATGTGTGTTGTTCAATTAATTTAATATGTAATTTAACACTTAGTGGCAAGTGCAATATTTACACAGACAAATGTTAACAGAGGCGCAACAAGGCAGATCCTTTTCACTGCGCTGCGAAAAGGAAACCGTGATAATTATGGGATGCACTCAACTGTAATTATTCACCTACTCGGCTGTAATTAACCTCACGGCTTGAGTGAGTGCTGTCAAAGTATCACCTGATGTGTGGCAGCGTTTCAAGAAGGTGGACGTGACGAGGAAACCGGGGTTTGAACACCGGTACAAACACAGAAAACCGTCCCTTTAGTGCAGAAGATGTCGGTTTTCATGTCGTCTCTGGTTCTGGAGATGCAAACATGAGAAAGATCCTCCATTTTTCAGGTCATCCTGGTGTTTGACACTTGACACGTCCCCAGTGTGTCACAGAACACAACAACACAAAACTCTGAGGGTTTTCAGGATTTTGAAAACAGACTGCAGACATATTAGGTCAGGTGGTTACGTACACTTACCTCAGAACACATTTAGTACTGGTATCCAAGGATGGTAAAGGTGTTCTTGTTCGTGTTCTTCATCTTATTCTCATTGTTGTTGCTGCTGTTCTTCATGTTGTTGTTGTTCTTCATGTCATTCTTGCTTTCCTTTTTGCTGTTCTGCATGCTGTTGTTCTTCTTTATGCTGTTGTTGTTCTTCTTTCATGTTCTTCATGTTGTTGTTTTTCTTCTTGTTGTTCTTCATGTTCTTGTTCTTCTTTCATGTTGTTCTTCATATTGTTGTTCTTCTTGTTCTTGTTCTTCCTGTTTTTGTTGTTCTTGTTCTTCATGTTGTTGTTGTTCTTCTTCATGTTGTTCTTGTTGTTCTTTCATGTTGTTCTTCATGTGGTTCTTCTTGTTCTTCCTGTCTTTGTTGTTGTTGTTCTTCATGTTGTTATTGTTCTTTCAGGTTCTTCTTCATGTGGTTGTTTTTCTTCTCCTTCATGTTGTTCTTCATGCTGTTTTTGTTCTTCTTCTCCTTCTTCATGTTGTTCTTCTTGTTCTTCATGCTGTTGTTATTCTTCTCCTTCATGTTGCTCTTCGTGCTGTTGTTGTTGTTCTTCTCCATGTTGTTGTTTTCCTTCATGCTGTTGTTGTTCTTCATCTTCTTCTTCTACTTCTTCTTCTTTTTCTTCACAGTAGACAAGAGGTTTAGGATTCCTTTCCCTTTTTATTAATTAAAATGCGTGGTTTTTAGGAGTTGTAAAGAAAGACACAACTCATGCATTCATTACTGAAATACTACATTTATAAGAGCCTGTATGATATGATTTTATTGACATTTTACACTGAAATCCACTTTGCATCCTAAGGCAGTTTTGTACTTCCCCCAGATGTAAATGCATGTATACTTCACATTTAATACTTAATATACTGTATAACAAAAAAAAGCATTTATACAAATGAAAGCGTTAAACATATCCAACATGTTATTTGGCGTCATGCTCATCTTGGTTGTTTATGTATGGCAGCAAGTAATGCATAAATAATTCTAATGTTAAACTATGAAATGGCTGTTTTCTTCATTTTACAGTATTGAAACTAAGGCATAGGAGTTGTTGTTTTTGGTGCAGGCAATTCAATGCTTTCCTGAAGCATCTGGAAAAAACAAATGATCTCCATACGCTCCAACTTCTGACAAAATGAGCTTTTGGGATTATAATTAAGAAAGACCAGACTTCTGATTTTGGACTCTCATTGACCTTCTAGCTGATAACACATGCTTGCATGAGTAGTATGACCTTTCCACACATCTGCCCCATTTGTCACGTAGTCCTTGTACTTATTTACAAGCATTGATAGATGAGGCATAAAGACTGTCACACTGTTCCAAAACAAGTCAGCGATGGCCCCACTACTGAGGCTTACACTTTGGCTGAACTGAACTTGGTGAAGGACAGATTTAGAGTTTCCTCTTCTTTTTAAGGAATCAAAATTTTAGGGATCAAGTACATGAGGAGCCTGTGTTTTCTAGATAGACTGATCTGGCTGCAGGCTAGAAATTCCCATAGAAAAAGGTTTGCAATGCACATCCACGTATCGCATGGGGAATCGGTATCTTTAAACCCTTAATTCATATACTTGGCGTATTTTCTAGAAGCATCAGTTTAGTTTGTGCATCAAAGGTTACGTCCTGCCGTCCAGACATGATTTCTGTTTTTCAGTTGCATCTCTGTTAATGTGCTTTTACTTTACTTACAGTTTTACACACAAATCTTAACTTTTTTCCTGCCAGAGTGTTTTATTGTTAGTTACCAGCCGGTACCAGCCTTTTTGATTAGGGGTGTAAGAAAGTATCGGTTCCGCGGTATATTGTGATATTTCATTTCACGATACTAGTACTTTATCGATAAAATTGCACTTATTTTTCTTAAGACATTTCAGGTTTCTCATATTTGTTCATTTTTTCACATTTTATTGTGACAGGATAGTTTATAAATCTAAATACTTTCATAATATAATGACAATTTTTTCACATTAAACCGAGGAGAAATTTTAGGGTTGTTGTTAGTTATTATGGCTGCAACTAATGATAATTTTAGCAATTGATTAATCTGTAGATTATTTTAATAACTAATCAATTCATCAGATAAACACAGAAGACTCAATTCTCAAAGATTCGGTATTTAACCCAAAGTAATATAGGCTGCAGACAAGTCACTAATTACTACATTCCCGCAACAGCTTCGGGTTTAGTTAGCGAGCACTAGCCTGCTACCTAGACCGGTTATGGCTAGAGACTAGCAAGCTATAGTCTTCAGCCAGCTCCGGTTATA
Organism: Sphaeramia orbicularis; assembly: GCF_902148855.1. NCBI lineage: Eukaryota > Metazoa > Chordata > Actinopteri > Kurtiformes > Apogonidae > Sphaeramia > Sphaeramia orbicularis. The sequence goes on along the minus strand of NC_043979.1, from coordinate 46,363,560 downwards.
GGCTATCAAACCAGGGGTGTATGTATTAGTTCCAGTCAGTGATACGTAACGTTAGTCTGGTGGCTTGATAAACGCAGATGGATGAAAATGTTAAAATTACGACAGTAGTGTCTAGCTAGCGGGCTAAAGTAATCACAACTCGTAGGCTATTTTAAGCTAATGTTTACATTATGTTCACAGTAGTTACGGCAGCCCCATTTGCCCGAAACGTAATGTGCTCTGGGATTTTGGCAGTTTTTTTTGTCCATATTCAAGTTTTGTTACATAGGTAGGTAGGTAGATAGATAGATAGATAGATAGATAGATAGATAGATAGATAGATAGATAGATAGATAGATAGATAGATAGATAGATAGATAGATAGATACTTTATTAAACCTGAGGGAAATTCAAGTATTCAGCAGCTTTGCATACAGCACAAGAGGACAAAAAACAGACAGACCCAAACAAAATAAAACAGGTGGGTTAGTAACCGGGTTGACATTAAGGTTAGTATATATACTATAAAAGACACTTGCTAAAGAACGTCCTCTAAAAGAGCTTCCCGTACAATACTGTAAATAAAGACTTCTGTTTGTATTTACGCATTTCAGGGCAGTGATGTAAAGTATAACAGGGATTTAAGTGTAAATGGCACACTACGTTTCGGGCAAACGGGCTGCTGTAGCCACCGAGAACAGAATGTAAACCTAGCTTTTAAAAATCTGTCCGGTATCCGAAGCCTCAGCCATCTCTGTGTTTTCCTCTGTTATGCCGCGTTTCCACGACGTGAAACCAGCTCGACTTGGCTCGGCTCGACTCAGTATACCTGGAGACTGTTTTCATTACAAGATACTACCGACTTTACAGTACCTGGTCGTCGTAGCGATGCGGCGTGTTACTTCCGTGTCGTCTGTTCAGAGAGTCACTGATAAACTCGCTTGTTGCGTGTTGTCTCGTCTGAATTTTTACGTTGGCCACCAAAGACTGATTCTCCTTGACCGACCATGGTGTAGTTTTGGGCTGTTATCATGTGAATTAATGTACCGCTATATTTACTCTCCACTTCCACATCTGTTTTTTGTAAAACGGCGGGTCACAGATACAACTCTCTGACCAATCAGTGGTCTGCAGTGTTTACACGTCATGTTTTAGTATCTGGTCCCCAGTCCTGGAACCTCGGCGGAGATGATACCAAAAAAGTAGTACCGGGTACCAGATTCCAGGTCCTATTTCGTAATGGAAACACAAAAAAGGCCGAGTCGAGTCGAGTCGAGCCGATACCACGTAGTGGAAACGGGACATTACACAGCATGCACATGCCTCAATACTAAAATGCTCAAGACCCAACGAACTGACTGCCGAATTCATTGCCAACTGTTTTAAGAATTGATTTGGATCTATTTAATTGATTCGTTGTTGCAGCACTATTATTTATAGGTTATGATGCTAGTATTTACTTTATCAGATTGAGTTTTAGTTAATATTTTCTGTGTAATTTTTGCATTTTGCACATTTATCATGCGGGCCAGTTTTGGCCCACAGACCTTATGTTTGACACCCCTGTATTAGAATAGTCTTCAGTTATATATATTGATAGGGACAAACTTCAACGTCACATTTACTAGAAACTGCATTGCATTTATTCTTGTTTATTAGGATCACCACTTTGACGTCTTCCACATAAAACAAAAACAGGTGTATTTTTTTCAACAACTAACATCATCCTCTGTCTTCTCTTTGCTCAGTCTGAGGCCTGCAGGCTTCGCTCTGCACCTGGGATGGTGCCATGTGACCGAGCGGCCGTGGAGCCTTAACCCCACCACATCCCGCCCCACCATCTCCACTCTAAGCCGTTGGCCACCGCTGATCTCAGTCCCAGCGCCTCCTGCTTCCCTTTATCTTTGCTCTGAGCCTTGGACGAGGCCACCGCAGCAACCACATGACTCACCCACTGGAGCCCTAGATCAAGTAGGTACAAGTACATTCTGCCTGGTCCCAGTAGTGGAGGACTGCAATACACGATGTGGACAAAAGTATGTGGACACGTTGAATTCAGGTGTTTCTTTTCTAACGGGTCTGGGATACAAAATAATAATGATAAATGTTGTAATATGCTTTTATATTAGGATAAATATCATTGCATTGGATAGTTTGGTTTACATTGGTATTATCTTTGCTTCCAAAATACATCAGAGATGGTTTTCACTTAATTTCTTTCAACATTGATTTTTAAAAAAATCAATAACTATGATTTTAAATGTTCTACCTGTAAATTTCTAAAATATTTTTCATGCTCTGGCTGTAAATAATAATTTTCTACCACAACTAACCATTTACTTTCTTCACATCTCACTGAGGAAGAGAAATCTACTGTTAAACTTTAAGGAAATATTGATGTTTATAAACCATATGGACCTAAATATTGGGATATATTGTGTATACAGCTGTAAGATGTCCTGTTCATGCTCATTTGAGATATGAAAATCTATATTTTCTTGAAGTTTAATTAAGGTAGAACATTTAAAATTATATTCATGGATAAAAAAAAAAAAAAGCAAAATCAGTGTTGGAAAAAGATTAAGTAAAAAACCATCTCTGAGCCATTTTGGAAGCAAACATAACAATTTAAATCAAACTAACCGATGCAATGATATTTATCCCAAAATAAAACTATATTCTGACATTAGTCATTATTGTTTTATATCCCAGACCCCTTTTAGAAAAGAAACACCTGAATTCAGTGTGTCCACATACTTTTGTCCATAGAATGTAGATTAAAACCACAGTGGAGATATTATTCTGCGAATATTCTTGGTTATAGTCTTGTTAACGCTCTGTAACTATATGGTAGATACAGGGTTCAGACAGGTGCTTGAAATCTTTGAAAATGCTTGAATTTCAATGTTGTGTTTTCAAGATCTGGAAAGTCCTTGAATTTTAGTTAAAGTGCTTGCAAGTGCTTGTAATTCTAACTGTGATGTGATTTTTTTTATTTTTAATATTAACTCCAGGCCAAAGATACTTACAGAGGGGTGAAACAGTTTGAAAAATGTCAAAAAAGAAAATTAGCAGGTGTTCTCAGGTCGACTTCAGGTACATTTTTATCTTAATCTTTGTCTTGGTGCAAGCGTGTCTGAAGAACGCCAAATAGCTTCCCTTTTTTTGGATAAAACTTTCTGTGCTCCTTTCATTCCTAAACTTATTGCTATTATGAAACATAATTTTAGATGTTTATAGCATAGTAGAATGTAAATCACTGTGATAAAAAGTGAAAAAAACATTAATCCTGAGTATATGTATTCCTGTAGATATATATTTTGCCCCAGTGATAAAGTGCTGTGCTGGAAAAATTTGAAAATGACCCTTAGAAGTGCTTGAATTTGACCTTGACAAATGTGTACAAACCCTGTAGATATTATAAGTTTATGTTAAGTGTAAACTCTTGCTGCAGAAAATGTTGTCATGTTTCTTTATTACATGTTTTATTAATGATGTAGTATTGTATAAGGCTCCAGGCTGTGTTTGGAGAATGGCAGTGTTCGAGTTAAACAGAAGTTTCAATATTTATGGATGATACGAAGAACAGGAGCTGGTTGAAATGAGTATTGGTCTGGATTTTTGCGGTTGATGTTACCAGTGAATCTGAGGTGCAGTGATCAAATTAGGGGCATTGTCAGTAGACCCTCTGCACTGTTCAGATTTAACTGTAACTTGGTACGTTTTCAGAACAAGAGGAAATGATGAAATTTCAGCAGATGTCTTTAGATTTTTAGAGGACAGGGTGTTGTATTTTTCGCTTTTCGGAAGGTATCACTCACAGCCGAATTTGTTGATTTAATACATCAATGTGAGATGGAATGAGGTCATTTTAATTTTCTATGACAATATCAGAGCTAAATGATGACTGTCGTATTCCGGAAATATGCACTGGAAGGACATTGAGGTGTTTTTTCCCCAGAAAGTACAGATGTCAGAGGTTCTTCTTTGTCTTTTTCTGATTTTACTGTTGCTATTCTATGTTTTGCATTAGCCTGGGGCTCACATGTTTTAAAGAAAATGAAAAATGATTGAATTTATGAAAATGAGAGCAGTAATATTTGGGTTTCATAGAGCCTGCATAGCTGTAGTAATTATAAGACAGAAGACAGAAAGGATTGTATATGCATTTTACGGCTACATTTAACAAAAAAAATCCCACATTGGGTCAAATGGGCAGCCATGGCCCAGATGGCTTGTGACCGAAGGGTTGCTGGTTCGATTCCCTGGACTGGTAGAGAGTTGCACTGCAAAAAAACCAAAATCTCACCAAGTGTATTTTTCTCATTTCTAGTTAAAATATCTCATCAGACTTAAAATAAGACATAATCACCTAAAGAGTAACTTTTCAGTGAGATATAAGAACTTATTTTTAGACAATAGATCTGGAAAATCTGATTTCAAGAAATCTTACCAAGATAATTTTCACTTGATCCATTGGCTTGATTTTTTTTTTTTTGCTTAATCAAGATTTTTTGCTTGAGTCAAGATATTTTTGCTTAATTAAAGATTTTTTTGCTTAATTCAAGCAAAAAATCTGCCAGTGGAACAAGTGAAAATTATCTTGATCAGGCAAATCTTATTTCAAGAAATCTTACCAAGATAATTTTCACTTGTTCCACTGGCAGATTTTTTTGCTTGAATTAAGCAAAAAATCATGAATTAAGCATAAACATCTGCTAATGGAACAAGTGAAAATTAAGTAAGATTTCTTGAAATAAGATTTTCCAGATCTAGCATCTAAAAATCAGTTCTTATATCTCACTGAAAAGTCACTCGTTAGATGATTGTCTTATTTTAAGTGTGATAAAATATTTGGACTAGAAATGACAAAAATACACTTGGTAAGATTTTGATTTTTTCCAGTATGTTAGCTGATGTGCCCTTGACCAAGGCACTTAACCCCCCAGTTGCCCCCTGGGTGCCTGATATGGCGAGCTCACTGCTCCTAGTACGTAGTGTGTAATGCATAATCTAGTGATGGGTTAAAATAGGCAGAAGACAAGTTTCAGTGTGTGGTGCATGTTTATGTGTGTGAACCCCGACTGACAAGATAAAGATTCTAAGAAAAAAATAAAATAAAATGGGAAACGCACTAATTAAGGTTCAGTAGCAGAGCAAACAAATAAAAACATCTGTATTTTGCTGCCACTGTTTCCAGTGTTTGCATTTGCTCTGACAGAAATGGTGCACAGCTACTTAACATTAAAAAGTCACATAATTAATATTGCACTGTTTTGCTTTGCTTTGTTTTCTTTGTTGGTTTTCCTTTTAAAATGTGTTTCTGTCCTTTCTGTCGACTTATCTGTGATATTCCAGATATTTGCTATTATTTCATATTTATCTGATGATATTGTAGAAAACGCCAAGCCAGATGCAAAAGCCATAGCAACAGTAACCAAGGGATCCTTTTGACTGTATAAAACCCCAAAATATTAACTGTTTCACAATAACTGAAATAGTAATTTTCAATATTTTCAGTCAGACGTAATTGGCTGATTAGAGAATCTATCGTCTTTACTGTCTCAGCACAGACTTAATAGCCTGTTAATGTAATCTTTAAGAGACCCGGTTAGTTCAGGCCAGCTTAATAGGTTAGAGAGAGAAAGGGGACAGGATAATGCCTCTTCTCTCACTGGCGTTTCTGCTTTATTCCCTTGCGCTATGTGCTCTGAGACTTATGGCCCCAGACCGGCTGCATTTCTCTGAACATCCCAGCATGTCTGACTAGACCTCCCATAGTGTTTCGTCGAGTTGAAATGAGGACACGCGCACCCACACTCGCTCTGAAAATTACGCAGGGACCAGTGGAGTTCAATAAATGATGAATATTCATGTGGAACTGGCAGAGTCTGGCTCTGAGCGTCTTGAAACGGGTGAGCAATGACACAAATATTAAAAGTATATACGCTTCTGTGCCTGTTTTTTAAATGTGTCATATAAGTGGAATGGACAGGGAAGCAGTAATTACATTTTTTTTAATGAGGAAGCCGAGGGTGTACATATGCTTCTATGTTTAGATTGTACGTATTAATAATTTGCAGCGCTTCCTCGTTTTCTGGCTGTTCCCTTTGTTAAAAAGTAATGATAATTATGTGCGACGGCTCACTGTAGACTGCTCTGCACTATGTTGTGTATAGGCTAAATATTCCTGCAGAGTGTAGTTGTGTCTGTGGAGCAGTGTTCAGTGCAGTGCAAGGTTATTTCTTACTCTTGGTAAACATCCTGGATCGGGGTGTACACAGATGGCTGGAAACAATAGAGTGGAACTTGAACAGGGTATTTGGTACAGAAGCACGACCTCTTAAAGACACACCATGGTTTTTGTTTGTTCAAACCTATTTATTGCAGATCATATGTACCTGTGGTTCTCTTTAATAACATGGTCTAATGTTCTTCATTGTTGCCCTTGTTGGGAACTGGTCAAATTTGGCCACTTTAAAGGAGTGATATTTAGCTTTTTTAAAATGGAATTCTTCATTTTCCAACCTTTCCCTGTGGTCTCCATAAACTAAATGCTCTGCTTGGGTCTGAATTCTTCATTCATTCAACTCCACAGGTCCATCTTCAACCCTGTTTCTGAGTAATGACACCAGAAAGGTGGTTTGGAGCGCAGGCCCTTTAAATGCACATGAGCCACTTCAGCCTTATATGTGCAAATGTCGTGACGTAACTAGTTATAAAACGTAACAAATTAAGCTGGAATTGAAGCGGGTTGTAGAAATCCACTGGATTTTTGCTGGAATGAATATACAGATAGTTTTGCAGCACCTGGAGGGTTCAAATTCAAACTGTATGAACTATTAGGGTCCAAATACACAAATAAATGAACCAAAGACTAATAAAAGTGGTTTTAGCAAAATATGACCCCTTTAAAGGAGTCATATTTTGTTTTTTTAAATGGAATTCTTCATTTTCCCACATTTCCCTGTGGTCTCCATAAACTAAATGCTCTGCTTGGGTCTGAATTCTTCATTCATTCAACTCCACAGGTCCATCTTCAACCCTGTTCCTGAGTAATGACACCAGAAAGGTGGTTTGGAGCGCTGGCCCTTAAAATGCACTTGAGCCACCTCAGGCCCCGCCCCCTCCAGGTTGTTGGCTGTGTTTCTCTGTCCCGTTCAACCAACAACTGAACATTTTAGGTAATGGGCTCCAAGTTTGGACATACTTTCAGTTTTTACTACAACCGCTGCTGCTGACAAACAATTATGTCATACGATCAGTGAATTAAATATAGAAAAATAGATGATTTACACTAAAAAAAGCAAAATGCAGTGAGTGATATTAGAATAAATGGATATAAATCACTTGGTAATGGTTAAATGTAGAGAGAAATTCATTTGGAAGTCGCCATAACCAAAAAAAAGTACAAAATAATGAAGAAATTGAACAAAAATATCAAGAAAATGAACCTAATGATGAAGAAAATGAAAATAAAACCAATGAAATGCATAGAATAGAATAGAATAGAATAGAATAGAATAGAATAGAATAGAATAGAATAGAATAGAACAAAATATGTACTCAGAGAAATGTTCATCAGAAGTCTGGACCTTGTATGTGCAAATGTTGTGAAATTAAGCAGGAATTACAACAGGTTGTAGAACGCCACTGGATTTTTGCCCAAATAAATATACAGATAGTTTTGGAGCACCTGGAGGGTTCAAATTCAAACTGTATGAACTATTAGGGTTCAAATACACAAATAAATGAACCACAAACTAATAAAAGTGGGTTTAGTCAAATATGAGCCCTTTAAACCTTTTAGGCAGAAAAGTGTGTTACATAGTAGAAATGTGAGTGTGCACCGGCCAATGTGTTGCATCGTCAGGTTTCTATATTAGTCATCATGGCTTCTTCACACGCGAACGAGGGCTGCAACTGACGACGACTACTGCAGGGGCGTTGAACTCACTTTAGTTCAGGGGCCACGTACAGAACAATATGATCTCAAACGAGCTGGATCAGTAGAATAATAACATAATTTGCTATAAATAATGACAACTTCAAACTTTTCACAATGGCATTTTACTCAAAAACGTAACATGACATGATGAAAATGTTTACATCTACAAACTCCTTTAAAAAATGTGAACACGAACAACCTGAAAAACAAGTCTTTTTTTTTTCTTTTTTTTTTTTAACAATTTTCTGCCTCTAACCAATGCAATGATATTTATCCCAATATAAAACTGTATTCTGATATTTGTCATTATTGTTTCGTATCCCAGACCCTTGTTAGAAAAGAACCACCTTGTCACCCTGTTGGAAAGACATTTTATCTTACTTAAAGGGGTCATATTTTGCTAAACCCACTTTTATTAGCCTTTGATTAATTTATTTGTGTATTTGCATGCTAATTGTTCCCAAACTTTGAATTTGAACCCTCCAGGTGCTGCAAACCTGTCTTTAGATTCATTCTGGCAAAAATCAAGTGGATTTCTACAACCCATTTCAATTCCTGCTTAATTTGTTACGTTTTATAACTAGTTACATTCCGACATTTGCACATGAAAGGTCCAGACTTGAGACGTGCATTTCTCAGAGTATTACATCATTGTTTGTCAGCAGCAGCAGTTGTAGTCCACACTGAAATTATGTCCAAACTTGGAGCCCGTTACCTAAAATGTTCAGTTGTCGGTTGAACTGGACAGAGCAGCACAGCTGACAACCTGGAGGGGGCGGGGCCTGAAGTGGCTCATGTGCATTTAAAGGGCCAGCGCTCCAAACCACCTTTCTGGTGTCATTACTCAGAAATAGGGTTGAAGATGGACCTGTGGAGTTGAATGAATGAAGAATTCAGACCCAAGCAGAGCATAGCATATTTGTTTGAAAATGCATAATAACATTTAAAAAAGCAAAATATCACCCCTTTACAGATTTCCTTTTCTTATTTGTCAGACAGATCTGTCTGACAAATAAGAAAAGGAAATCTGTATAAGTTCTAGTAGACAGTATGAACCTAATTGGACTATCACTCCTTTAAATAGAAATCTCTCTCCATTCCATGTTCTTCAGATCAAATCCATCCTGGGTTGTATACATCTAGAGAAGATACGATATACACTTCAGGGCTCCAAGACCAAATTTTACACAATCTGGACCCCTTTTCTCTCTTATGCTAGAGATCTAAATTTCCCTGCTCTTCCTGATTGATTCGTCTTGTCATTTGTCCTCACATATGTGGCCATGCCTCCCGCTGGACTGGAATGAGCTAAACCTAATTTACCCCTGAACGTATAAGAGCCTGAGATTATGTGCGTAATGAGGCACCTTAAACGCTGAGATAGACCATGTTATTTAGATGTTAGACCATGTTATTTGACCTACATAGGACCGTATAACTGTACTCTTTAATGTCGAAGTACTGTTTGTTTTTTGTGTTTTATTCTTTGCTGAGATTTTATTTTGCTTTTATATATTGCTGTCACCTTGGTTACTGGCTTTCTATCTTTTCATACACAAAGGCATGTTGTTTACATGTAACATGTGACAGAAAAAAACTCAATACATGTGGTTCCAGGCACAACAAACCCCACCCCTAGCATGTGTTGTAGTTTATTTTGGCATCGATCCAGCTGATGTCATCATGTCTATGCATGTGCTGATGTCACATCAACTGCCTCTATATATGTGCCAAGTTTGAAGTAAATTGAAACAAAATTTTTGTTTTTATAGACATATGAAATTTCATAAGTAAATGGGGAAAAAAAAAGCTTTAAAAAAATTCATAAAAAAATATGAACTTTGACCTACTTTTCCAAAATGTAAACACATCTATTCTTGGTCACTGGTAATCTATAAACCCAATTTGGTATGAATTCAACCAATAATTTTGCTGCTACAGACATTTGAAATTTCACCCATTTTAAGTAAATGGGGAAAAAATTGATTTTAAAAATTCATAAAAATTTAAAGTTTGACCTATTTCTCCCAAAATGTAATGACATCTATTCTGGGTCACTGATAATCTATAAGCCCAATTTAGTATGAATTTAACCAATAGTTTTAAGTTGCAACAGACATTTGAAATTTCACCCATTATAAGTAAGTGGGTAAAAAAATAAATAATTAAATAAATAAAAAATTTAAAAATTCCTAAAAAACGGAAGCTATGACCTATTTTTCCAAAAATGTAATGACAGCCATTCTGGGTCACTGGCAATCTATAAACCCAGTTTGGTATGAATTCAGCCAACAATTTTGTTGCTAGAGACATTTGAAATTATGCCCATTATAAGTAAATGGGGAAAACAACGATTTTAAAATTTCATAAAAAATTTGAACTTTGACCTACTTTTCAAAAAATGTAATCAGATCTGTTCTGGGTCACTGGCAATCTATAAACCCAATTTGGTATGAATTTAACCAATAGTTTTGCTGCTAGAGTGTTAACAAACAACAAAACCAAACCAAAAACAGGGTGAAAATAAACTGGGAAAAAAAAAAAAATGAAAAAAAACCCCCACCAGAATTCATTGGGTCCACCACATCCTTTTGTCCATATCATGTAGATAAATGTTAGTTTTCGTAGCTTTGTTATATTGGTGTATTGATGGACTTTCTTGCTAATCTCATTACAACATTACAAAATGTTTAGAACAGACATAAGTTCTGAAAAATATTCCGGCGTCTGTGAATATAGGTCTGTTGAAACAGTCAGGAAAAGCAACATTCTGTCCAGTCAGAGTGCATTTAAAGTATTCCCCAGCGGCTTCTTAACTTGTTCTAGTTGTCAAGTTTTGGTCGGCGATGAGGGGAGGCGGATGAATTTTTGGAACGCATTTCTTAATAAATGTGCACAGTGCATCGTGGGATTTTGTCATTGCATCGCTGGAAAGTGGAGCAGAGATGAAACTTTGCACAATTCGATTCAGGTTAAGAAAACTTTGTAGGTCACAAGGGAATGGAAAATTTGTCTTTGAGCTGACTCACAAGTAAAAACTAACGGTGAATATAGACTCGCATCTGTATTTCCCAGCAGTGTAGGTGTTTTTGTCTCTGGCAAATGCAACATGAAACCCCATCTCTGGTATTTTCATTTTTATGGGAGATGATGCGAAAACAATTGAATAACGTAGAATGTAAAAATGTATATTGGCTTTGAAAACCCTAGTGCATTGTTCATTCATAAAAATACTTCTTATGCAATTAGATTATTGTGCTTTTCATAGGTTAAATATGCAGACAGGCTTCTATTTTATTATGAAACTGACATTCCAGCAAATTTCCACGTTGTTATGCTGAACTGAAAGCCTTGATATATATTTTACTGTCAGTTTTCTCTTTGTTCTCTCAGTAGATGTGATGGAATATAACAGACAGTATAAGGGTGTTTGTACATTTATAGCTATTTTCTTCCGGACTAAGTCAAAGCTAATACCAAAAGAAGGTCCTGTGTTGTGAACTAATATAGATTATTTTGATTTGTACTGATTTTGAATATATGAATGTTTCTGTTTTAATGCTGCAGTGTCGATACACCGCTGCAGAGTTGCACTGTTTCCTCATTTTCTGTGTCCACATACTCTCATATTCCTGTATACTGTCACTCATCTGTTTTGCCGTGGGCTTAAGAATGCTCAGTGGGTCAGTGTATCTTTTGGTAATTGGATTTTATTTTCAGAAACAAAAGAAAAACTAGTGGTTAATTGATTTTTGTTTTAAATTAGAAGAATTAAAATTGAATTTCAAGGCGTTTTTCTTTTTCAGTGTCAAAACAGATAAACCAAATTTTAAAATAACAGGCTGATTTTTGTTTTCTCTTTCTAATAACAAAAAAGAAAATTACTACCTGACAGAAATGGAAAAACTGACCAAAAATGCCTTTTTTTTTTGTTTTTTTTTTTCATTTTCTGAGACCAGATGTTGTTACGAATCTTCCAGTTTGTATGAAATCTGGAGTTCGTAGACATTCGTGGAGGGGAGCATGTCTACAATATCCAGATTTCGCACAAGCAAGAAGATTCATACAAACCCATCGTTAGTAAGAATCTTTGTGACCTAGGCATTAGCGCTCTTTCTTTGAAAATGACAACATTTGGTCTCAGAAAATGAAAATAACAGACATTTTTGGTCTGTTTTTCCATTTCTGACAGGTAGTAACTTACTTTTTTGTTATTAGAAAGAGAAAATGAAAATCCACCTGTTTTTTTTTTTTTTTTCAAATTTGGTTTATCTGTTTTGACACTGAAAAAGAAAAACGCCTTGAAAGTCAATTTTAATTGTTCTATTTTGAAACGAAAATCAATTTAACCTCTAGTTTTTCTTTTGTTTCTGAGAAGAAAATCCAATAATCAAACAAAAGATACACTGATTTAGGTGCAAGCTTTCTGAAACGAGTTTAACAGAGATAATATTTCGCTTTGGAATGAAAAATGCTTTTAACTAAGGTGAACTTGTTTTAGCATTAGCATTAGCATACATTAGGAGCAGTGGGCTGCCACTGAAGGTGCTCATGGACCAACTTCAGATCTTAATCAACACTGCTGTCAGGGGTAGCGACCCAAGAATAAACCCATATGCACCTGTTTTTAACCCTTTAACCCCTGAGACATTATTTCAGTGAAACAGGCTGCTGTGAATTTGCAGTTTTGAGTATGTGTTTGTGTTCCTTTTCTTCAGTGGTTTCGTTTTACTGTGTGTTAGAGTGTGTGTTTAGAGTCAAAACAGGTGGAATTACAGAAGAAGACAAAGACAGGAATTGGAGTTTGACAGGTTTGGACTGAATAAGGCACTCAGAATGTACATGAACTGTGAACTGGAAAACACTGAACAACAAGTATTTGACTTTTGGCCCAGTAGTTTCTGTTTTGGGGCTCTTTTTTTCTAAATCGGTCCAGCTGCTTTTTGGCATCTGGTCGAACTCCAAAAAGCTCTGAGCAAAACTCGGCAAAAACACAGTTAAAAAAAAAAGAAAATACAGGAAAATCACATAATTGCAACCAACAGTAAAAATAAAAAACGACAAGGAAAACAGTGTAAGAAAAAGCCTAAACTGTTTTATTTTTATAGCGAGCCTCACTCACTGCTCTGTGTTTTACCCTCCATTACACAGGTGGCGGGGGGTGAATTGAGCATGCTCAGATCGAAGAACAAGGTCTATTCTATCAGCACATTTTGAAATTTTTCCTATTCATCAGACAGTTGAATTTTTATCAACATTTAAAATTAATCCTACTTTATGCCTGATGAGTGTCATACCTTCTAATATTATTGATTGTATTTGTTTATTTATTTATTTATTCTCAGATTGGGATGCATAATTTGTAGGGTGGGAATTGTATTTATGTTGTGTAGAAAATTTAAAAGCATTGTTTTTTTTTTTCTTGTATGACTGTCACTTTTTTTTTTTTTTTTTTTTACCTTGATTCCAATAAAAAAAAAACATTGAAAAAAATGAAATAACTCATACATTCAGAACACTCACCACAGACACGTCAGGGGTTAAAGGGGTAGAACAGGTGAAGTCAACACAGAAAGGCTCTGAGAGTCCAAATGAGACTCAAACTCAGAACCTTCTTGCTGTGAGACCACTACGCCACCATGAATAAGGGTGTAAGAAAATGTTGGTTCTGCAATATATCGCAATATTTCATTTCACAATACTGTGTCAATATTAAAAAGTACTGTATCGATATTTTTAGGTATTTATTCAAATGCAGATATTGTGGAGGTTCATTTTTATTGTTTTGTTTATATTTATTTATTATTTAACACTCTTTTGTTAAATAATGTTTGTTCTTTTGTTGGAATTGCATAAAAATAACGTTACGATGTTAGCTTTGAACTAATAGAATATGAACAGTTGAACAGGATCTTAAACTGTAATGTCTGTAAAACAGAATTTAACTTTTAACAGGAAAATTTTGTGATATAGCATTAGATCCTGTTGTGATTAAACAAAAATGTGTTTAGTATTTGTGCAGATTTCTGGTGTAATTCAGTTCTTCAAGGAAATAATCATTAAAAAAAAAGAAACATCCAAAAGTGGCCCTTTTAACAGTATCGCGATATATCGTGATATATCGTATCGTGATCCTAGTATTGTGATTTGTATCATATTGCCAGATTCTTGCCAATACACAGCCCTAACCATGAAACACCAGTATTTATTAAGATTTATTTGTGTCAAAACCAGAACTTCCAGTATCGTAACTGTAACTGGTGCATTTTTCCATGAGCGATACAGTTTTGTACGTTTGGCCACATTTCAATCCATTCCAATGAACAGCATCAAGATGGTCTGGGACCTCCTCCTTAGGGTCTCGATGTTGTTGTTTTTGTACAAACAGCTCGACAAGTCTACAAGGTTGAGTTCAATTGGCTTTAAAAAGCAGAGGTTTTTTTTCGCAGATAGCTTTAAGATGACAGGATACGTAGGCAGAGTCCTTATTTGTGGTTCAAGTTCGTGACTATTCGGTCTCGCAGGACGTGAGGATGTACCCGGTTGGAGTAAGGCTGTCATCGGGTGACTATTTCAGTCTTCATCCTCCTCCTTTCCTTAATCTCTATTATCATTCATCAGAGAAAATTTTCAAGGGATTGGAATTACACGGACAGGCGCATGTTTTTATGTCATTTTAATGCCATGGCGCGCTGCCCTGAGTGCACATTTTCAACCAAAACAACCCCCCCCCCCCCAAAGACTGAAAAGGAAAGAAATCCAATCGAGTCAAAAGACTTTTTATTCCAGAACTGTAGTGAATGGTGCCAGATCTGTAGACATAGATGAGTTCAACCCCTAACCTTCCTACGGTAACCCACACTGTTTGTATTTTAACCCTTTAGGCACCAGAGTTTTTTTTTTAATATTCAATTTTGATATTAAGCTACATAGTCTTTTTTGTGTACTGTATTAATGATTTTTTGTCAAAGTCTAAAACTGAACATAAATGCAGTCACAACCAGCACCTACTGAAAAGTATGTGGAGTCCAAAATGAACGAGTGAATAGAAATTAACCCTTTCGGCACCAGAGTTGTTTTTTTTTTTTTTTTTTTAAATATTCAATTTTAATATCAAGCTACATAGTCTTTTTTGTGTACTGTATTAATTATGTTCTGTCAAAGTCTGAAATTTAACATAAATTGTCACAACCAGCACATACTGAAAAGGATGTGGAGTCCTTTAGTCACCAGAGATTTTTTTTTTTTTTTTTAATTCAATTTTGAAATCGACATTTCAAAAAGCTGTATCTTGGAAGTGGTGCGAAATAAAGTCATACTATAAATGGGAAAAATATTGGGTTTAACTCAGAGTTTATGGTGTTTTGCTATTGTTGTGTATAGGTTGTTCTCATGCAAAGATAATATAAATTAACCCTTTAGGTGCTGGATTTTAAGAAAATATTTAATTTTCATGTTAAGATTTCAAAAAGCTGTATCTTGGTAGTGTTTAGAGATAAAGTCATACTGTAAATGAGAAAAATAATTTGTTTCACCCAAAGTTTAAGATGGGAGTAAATGTACTCATCTAATTAGCATATTGTGACTCATCTAATTTGCATATTGTGACATCACATGGCAGCGGCCATATTGAATTATGTAACTTTTGGTAAAACTGAACTTTGAACATATTTACATGGAAGTTTTCTTGGATTTTTGATTTTTTTGTCATCTTATCCTTAAAATAAATGTACTTAAACATTAGTAAAAAGTAAAATGCAGTAAGTTTGAGTATCTTTTTATCCAAATCTGTCCTTATCTATTCAAACTAAAACAAAATCAACTTTACTTACTTACTAAACCAGCTCAGGACCACACCTTTAAACTGGATTTACTTCTTCACTTTCAATAGAAACATGAAATGGTGTTAGGACTGAAGGGGCTCGTGTCTGCCATCTATAGGTGGGATGTGGTAACAAGATGTGGCAACTCTATCTGGAGTTATGGTCTGTTTCATTCAGTTATGTTGCTTGTCGTAATATTGCAACTTGGGCGTTTAAAGGTTTAATTATTTAGTAAAGTAAACCAGTGAATGCATGACTAGAGCGAAGCAATACTTAGGTTTTAACCAAATGAGACTGAATCATAATTAAACTGACTCTAACGGGGACCTCGACAGCTTCTCTTTAACACAACAAAAGCATATGAACGCTGCATAGATAGAAGTGATCTGCTCATACACCTGTCCTTGGCTCGATGCTGAATATCTACCAATCTTGAATGTCACCTGTTCATGGAGTTAATACTGTCACATAAAAGACACTGCATCACAGAAGTCGATGGGTGCGCTGTCGCTGCGCTGGAGTGTATCTGTATACATTGGCTGGTCATGTCCTATATTCCAGAGGGTGGGCCTTAGCAACAGTGACTGAGCAGCTTCTCATGGGCTGTACCAAGTCAGGCCAGCAAACAGGGGTGGTCTCATTGTGTGCACGAGCAGTCGTTAAAGCTCATGTGGAAAATACATGTTGCTTTACCTTTTACTGAATTGTTATATGTTTGAACTTGAACTGTATACAGGAAAATACAGCACGAATTACCCAGAATCCAGTGAGTACGCTGCACGCCGAGTTTCCGCTTCAGTTTCAGGGATGTGTGACAAAAGACATGAGGAGTGACTGGATTTCTTGTGATATCAAGCATTTTGTGAATATGCAGCTAATACTTAGTACTGGAACCAAATCCGTTTTATCTTTTAGTGTGTGTTGGAGTCTTGTTTTGGTTGATTCACTTGGTTTATTTGCTCTTTATTTTTTATTTATTTATTTTTTTGTGATGAACCCTTTACTCCAATATGTTTTCTAACGTAAATAAATGCAGAATGTATATATAGCGTCTGCTAAAAACCTCCTGAATTTAGTATTGTAAGTATTAGACCTTAGTTGCTTGTTTAATTCCCACCTCATCCACCCTCATCCACCTTCTCTCATGTGTTTTCTTTTCTGTATCTGTCTCTACCTTTTTGCTCGAATATTTGTTCTTTATTTGCCCTTTTGTATTAACTCTATATGTTTTTACCCCGTTTATTGTGTGTTTGTCCATAGGCTGCTTATTGTAAAACGTCTTTGAGTACTTAGAAAAGTGCTATATAAAACCGATGTATTATTATTATTATTATTATGATTATTAATTTTATTTAATTTACTTGTATTTTTATTAAACTGGTTCAAGCACATCCTGAACTTAACACTGTATATGTCACAGTAATGATTAGGGGTGTAAGAAAATATTGGTTCTGCAATTAATCGTGATATTTCATTTCACAATACTGTATCGCTATTAAAAATTACTGTATCAATATTTTTAGGTATTTATTCAAATGCAGATATTGTGGAGGTTCATTTTTGTTTTTGTTTTTTGTTTTTCTTTTTTGTTTATATTTTATTTATAATTTAACACTCTTTTATTAAATAATGTTAGTTCCTTTGTTGGGATCGCACAAAAATACTGTTCTGATGTTAGTTCTGAACTAATAGAATATGAACATTTTGAACAGGATCTTAAACTGTAATGTCTGTAAAACAGAATTTCAGTTTGAACGCAGGAACATTTTGTGATTTAACATTAGATCCTGTTGTGATCAAATAAAAATGTGTTCAGTATTTGTGCAGATTTCTGGTGTAATTCAATTCTTCAAGGAAATTGTCATTTAAAAAAAAGAATCAGACAAAAAATGGCCTTTTTAACAGTATCGTGATATATTGTGATATATCGTATCGTGATCCTAGTATTGTGATTTGTATCGTATCGCCAGATTCTTGCCAATACACAGCCCTAGTAATGATCATATTCCTCCATAAACACCTTCTTCTGCACAGAACAGCACATCCACTTTATATTTATCTGCAATGCTTGAATAAGAAACAGATCACTTGTGTCGCATTTAGTTAGAAATGGTCTGGAAAAGGTCTTTAAAGGCAGTCGGTTTAAGTGTCCGATACCTGTAGACGCTCTGGAATGAATACTGTGTAAATGTATATGTTAAGAAGTGAAGAAGAGCCTTAGGAACCTTCCAGTAACGTCGCCTCTGCCTCGTGTTCATACCACGATGCTCCAAATGAAATGTCCTCGGAGCAGCTTCAATAATAACACTGATCCCAGAGAAAGCGTACGTGTAAGTAAATATTATATTAAAGAGATGAATGAGGACAAGCCTTGTGTATTGGCGTTCTCTCCCTCATTTGCTTTTTTCCTCTCTCCACCGGTCTCCCTGTAATTCTCCACCTGGTGGTTTCTTCTCTCCACCCCCCACCCCCCCCACCTCTGCAAGCCATACATTGCCGCTGTTGAGCGTGTTTGTGTGTGCGTGCGTGTGTGTGTGTGTTTGTGTGTCTGGGAAGTGATCAGTATAGCATGTGGAATGAGAAACCGAAGACGGAGAGCGCTTTGAAAGAAAACGAGCAGCCATAGTTTTTTTGAGGCGACTGCAGCCGGTGGGAATGGAGAGCCCGAGGAGACGGCGGATTGTGTTTTTCAGAGGTCTGGCTCTGCTGCGCTGCCGTCGCTGCTGCTTTTTCTTCTTCCTCTTCGGCGACTGAAGGCTCTGTCAACCCCGCTGTACGTCACATACTGAGGCGGTGAGGTCACAAGGTGCGGGAGAGGCCGACCTGGTCTACAGGTGTGGGCGGATTCAACTCGGAGTTTGTTTAGCAGCGGCACGTTTATTTATTTGTTGTTATTTACTCTGAGGGTGAAACTGTGATATTAGGGCCTGTTGTAATACAGTTTTATATTGGGATAAATATCATTGCATTGGTTAGTTTGGTTTAAATTGTTATATTTGCTTCTAAAATGCCTCAGAGATGGTTTTTACTTCCATATCTTTTGTTTTTTTTTTTAATCCATGAATATGATTTTAAATGTTCTACCTTTACTAAATTTTAAGAAAATATTTATTTTATATCTCAAAAAAGCATGAACAGGACACCTTACAGCTGTAGACATGATGTGTCCCAATATTTTTGTCCATACAGTTTTTAAACCTCAATATTTTCCTCAATAAAGTTTAATGGGATATTTTTCTTCCTCAGTGAGATGTGAAGAAAGAAGATAGTTAGTTATGGTAGAAAATTATTATTTACAGTCAGAGCAGGAAAAATATTTTAGAAATGTAATTAAAAAACATTTAAAATCATAGTCAGTGATTTAAACAAAAAAAATCATTGTTGAGAGAAATCGTGTGAAATCCATCTCTGAGTCATTTCTGTCAACATTGAATTTTTTTTTTTTACCCTTGACTGTGATTTTAAATGTTCTTCCTCTAAATTTCTAAAATATTTTTCATGCTCTGACTGTAAAAAATAATTTTCTACCACAACTAACCATCTACTTTCCTCACATTTCACTGAGGAAGAAAAATCTCCCATTAAACTTCAAGGAAATATTCATGTTTCTAAACTATATGGACATAAATATTGGGATACATCATTTCTACAGCTGTAAGATGTCCTGTTCATGATGATTTTAGAAAAAAACAGCAATATTTCCTTAAAGTTTAATGGTTTTCCTTTTCTAGTAGAAAGTAGACGGTTAGTCGTACAGTCAGAGCATGAAAAATATTTTAGAAATTTATAAATTTTATTAGTTATTTATCATTTTGTCATACGGAACATAAACAACAGTCGGCAACAGATAATAGTTACAATCTAATAGTAATGATAATTTAGGTTACAGTTATGAAATCACAGTCAAGTTACCCAGTTAATTTAGGAAAATATTGATGTCTTTCCTTGAAGTTTCATGGGAGATTTTTTTCCCTAAGATGTGAAGAAAGTAGATGGTTAGTATGATGGTAGATTTTGTCTGCGCATAATAATTTTCCACCACAACTAATCATCTACATTCTGTATGTATAAGATAAGAGAAGTCAAATAGATAGTTAGCAAAAAAAAAATATTAAAAAGTAGTATAGTTTTATCTTGGGATAAATATCATTGCATTGGTTAATTTGGTTTAAATTGTTATATTTGCTTCTAAAATGCCTTGGAGATGGTTTTTATGTCATTTCTGTCAACATTGATTTTTTTTTTACCCATGGCTATGATTTTAAATGTTCTGCCTCTAAATTTCTAAAATATTTTTCATGCTCTGACTGTAAATACAAAAATTTACAGGGGGCGGGACCTAAAGTGGCTCATTTGCATTTAAAGGGCCAGCGCTCAAAAGGACCTTTCTTGTGTCATTACTGAGAAATAGGGTTGAAGATGGACCTGTGGAGTTGAATTAATGAAGAATTCCGACCCAAGCAGAGCATTTACAGTTTATGGAGACCACAGGGAAATGTTGGAAATTGAAGAATACCATTTAAAAAAGCAAAATATTACTCCTTTTAAGGGCTCATATTTAGGTAGACCCACTTTTATTAGTCTTTGGTACCTTTATTTGTGTATTTGGACTCTAATACTGCTGTGTGATAAAGAAGGAGGTGGATGTGTGAGGGAATGAATGTATGGTTGTTGATATGTGAGTGATGCATATTTTGGTTTAATTATATATTTAGTATTTTATAGTTATTATTACTATTTATTACTATTACTATTTATGAGTCCGTATCCTGATAGTCCACCTAAATTTCATTGTACATTCTGTATAATGACAATAAAATATCGTAATAGTCCATGACGTTTGAATTTGAACCCTCCAGGTGCTGCAAAACTATCTTCATATTCATTCTGGCAAAAATTGAGTGGATTTCTATAACCTGTTTTAATTCCTTCTTAATTTGTTGTGTCACAATATTTGCACAAATAAGGTCCAGACTTCAGATGAACATTTCTCCAGTACGACATAATTATTTGTCAGCAGCAGCGGTTTTAGTCCATTCTGAAAATATGTCCAAACCTAAAATGTTCAGTTGTTGTTTGAACGGGACAGAGCAGCACAGCCAACAACCTGGAGGGGGTGGGGCCTGAAGTGGCTCATGTGTATTTAAAGGGCCAGCGCTCCAAACCACTTTTCTAGTGTCATTCCTCAGAAATAGGGTTGAAGATGGACCTGTGGAGTTGAATGAATGAAGAATTCACACCCAAGCAGAGCATTTACAATTTATGGAGACCACAGGGAAATGTTGGAAAATGAAGAATTCCATTTAAAAAAAAAAAAAAAAAAAAAAGGCAGCAAAATATCACTCCTTTAAATATCATATGTAAATGCAAAACGTTCACGTGTAAAGCAGTTTTTTTTGTGCTATTTGAGTACTTTTAAATAAGTAAACAAGCTTAATACCTCTTCCATTATTTAAGATTTTCTTCAGCTTGAGAGACAGGAAGTTTAGTTTTTAATGTAGATGGAAGAGAAGGTTAGACCAATTGCACAATTTAGTTTTCGAGCACAGGACTGACCTTTTCATTAAATAAATGTACACATTAGATAGATACACATCTGTACTCTAGATTCAGACTGTTGAATTGGCTGATGTAATAAAATAAGTGAACATTTTGTAGAGACACTTAAAATACCACAGCCAGTATTTCATCAGCATTCAACCCTCTGTTTGTAGACCTATTTATGCTCATGTACACTCAGTATGTGGCTCAGAGTAATTGTTCATGCATATGTGAATTTTCACACTTCGCCGGGTGCAAATTGGGTACAGATTGAAAAAAAAAAAATCAAGTTTTTTTTTTTTTTTTTTTTTTTACAGGAGGAGACACCTGTGTCACTCTGTTGTGCAGTTTTAGAAGGAAAAGAAGCTACAGACGGAGGATGTAAATTGAAAAATGCTGCAAAACTTCATTCTGTATTCGTTTATAACAATAGTGAGCAACCATAGCATCCAGTCCAACGTGTCTTTTACTGGTGACAGGTACATGTTCTTATGTAGGACAACTGGTGTTGTGTATAGACACTGCGCTGTATGTAAATAGGACGGCCGCACAATGGAAAACATGTGCGTCCGTCCTTCACCTTCACATATTTATCCACACAATCTAACACTTCATGCTTCCTTTCATTGAGAACATTTCCTGATGAGCTTTCACAATAAAGGGACACCGCTGCTCAGCACTGACGACGCTTTTATATGTGACATTGTTATTTAATGTTTAGTATGTGAAGGTGTCCACAGTAGGTCGACGGTAGTTCAAGGTGGACACATAGTGACTATCAGGCCGATTGTTAACATTTGGTAGATTCAGCCGTGTAGTATGTGTTGTGTGTAGGTTGTTCTCAAGCAAAGACAATGTAAATTAACCCTTTTGGTGCTGGAATTAAAAAAAAAAAAAAAAAATCAATTTCGATATCAAGATTTCAAAAAGCTGTATCTTGGAGGTGATTAGAGATATAGTAAATGACAAAAATATTGGTTGTGATGGAGAAAATGTACTCATCTAATTTGCATATTGTGACATCACAGGGCGGTGGCCATATTGGATTGCATAACTTTTAGTAAAATTGAACTTTGAACATATTTCCATGGGAATTTTCTTTGTGTTTTTGGTTTTTTGTTATCTTATCCATAAAATAAACTTAAACATTAGTAGAAAGTAGTGTTGTATTTAAGACCGGCTAGACCAGGGGTGTCCAATCCTGGTCCTCGAGAGCCGGTATCCTGCACGTTTTAGATGTATCCCTCTTCAAAGACACCCGATTTAAATGATAAGCCTATCGTCAAGCTCTGCAGAAGCCTGATAATGACCGTCACGTGTGCCGGAAGAAGGAAATATCTAAAACATGCAGGATACCGGCCCTTAAATGGTGTTGGGGTTGAAGGGGCACATGTCCACCATCTATTGGTGGGAGGTGGTAACAAAATGTGGCAACTCTATCTGGAGTTACGGTCTGTTTCAGCCAGTTGTGTTGCTTATTGCCACTTTTGCACTTAAACTTAAGAAGGTGGTGAATTGTGTGCTCATTACTGCTTGAGAGATTTCTTTATTTCTTTATTAGTTTTGATGCTGCACACCACAGCAGCTACTCTTCCTGGGGGCATTAACAACATAAAAACAAAGCACCATAATTTATCAAGATGTGCACACACGCAACACAAAAACCTAAATTCAACAGCAAGCACACAATGCAAAACAATCACAATAACAGTAATAGTACCAACAACAACAACAAAAAGAATAGATAAATAAACAATAAAATAAAACCCAAAAAACAAAAACAGTGCCACAACAAACAAAACAAAAACAGACCATCTAGATGACGTGCAATAGCTAAGTTATTCTTGGGTAAATATGAAAATTCTTAACCTTTTAGAAAAACCAACTGCTTGAAATTAAAAACCGTGGCAGTGTATTCCATGCTACCATTGCCCTGTATTGCACACTTCCCAGTATTTAATGGTAAATGATGGTAAACTACAAAAGCACTCGGAGAGCGCAGACCTCCGCCAAGGCAGATCAGTGCCCCCCCGCCCCCGCCCCCCCCCTCCCCAAACACCCCCTGATTGCCACCAAAATTTAATCATTTGTTCCTTGTGCCAGTATCACCATTTCCTCAAAATTTCATCAAAATCCCTCCATAACATTTTGAGTTATCTTGCTAACATACAAACAAACAAACAAACAGACAAACCAAGATGAAAACATAATAAAAAACACAAGACGAGGAAATGCGTGGAAAAATGTTTGGAGCGTGACATCAAGTGCTTAAAAAAATAACTGAACTGCGGCTGGAGAGCGAACACATACACATCATTACATCAGAGACACACCGCAGCAACTCATCTATTGGTTTCACTATGAACGACAAGTTTTTTTTCCCAAATAAGCAGTTGACTCACCTTCTCATTCCGCCTGCAGACTCTTAAGTCCACATTGAAAACACCTCTCACCCAAACTCTACACTTTTCCCTCTTTCTTTTTTTGTGTGTGTTTATTTGCAGTGCAATTTGTGCTGAAAATAAAATAAGCTGCCGGTTGATATCCGTGTTTGTTTTGGTGCAACAACTCACCCCAGTTGGCAGCTGTTCAGCGTTAGTTTGGGTCGTCCGCTAACTGAACATCTAGCTGTTACTGACCAGTCGACAAATGTGTTGTGTAGTTGGTTTTACTAAGTAGATCTCCTTTATTATTTCAGCTTCTGTTTACGGGTGTGAAGTCAGCACAGTTAACCCCTGAGATGTTTCAGAAAGTAGTTTTGTTTTTACAGTTCTGTTGAAAAGTGCTTAAGAAGTGCAACCAAATGTGGCTCTACGACTTTCAGGTTCCACATTCAGTCCAAAGTGGATCAGACCAGTAAAATAAGAGCATAATAGTCTGTAAATAATGACAACTCCAATTTTTCCTCTTTTAGTGGAAAAAATAACATTAAAGCCAAATCAAACCGATATCTCAAATCGTTTGTGCCATCTGCCGTTAAGTTTTTAAATGGCCTGTAGGCGAGTTTGTTGGGAACAGTGCACTGTAAACTAAGATGACTTATTTATTTTATTTATTGTATTATGTGAGTTCGATTGTTTTGGTGATATGTGAGATACATACACTTCTGTTGCAAATTAAATTGCCCTTTGGGGACGTTAAAGCTGGTATTTTACATCTTACCCAGGGACAACAGTTGAAAAATAGCTTTTTTGCTAATACTGGCACAATGACAGAAATGTTCATTAATGTGTACTGTCCCTGCTAAGTAAACAAATAAATAAAATAAAAATAAATAAAGAATTTTCAATTCAATTCTGAAAATATTTACATTTACAACAGGGTTTCTGCTTGTCATTAAAAAGCATTAAAAGTCATTAAATAGATTTTGTGAAAATTAAGGCCTTAAATGGCATTAAAAAGCATTAAATTCGATGTCCAGAGGCATTAAAAAAATTAAATATACTTGATGGAAAAAAAAGCATCGTTATTCACAATTTATTTTGATTATATAAATATTTAATAATTTTGATCAGAAGTATAGTGTGATGATTGACAGACTGAACCCTTTAATTGGCTATTGTTTACTTGCTTGGAGTGTAACGTGCTGGGATCGTGCTCATGCTGTGGCGAAAGAGCGGAGGGAATATTAGCAAATGTCGAAAAAATGGGAAATTGCAACTTTCAGCAGAAGCGATTGGAGGAGGAACTATTCAGAACCTGGTTAAAGCCTGTTGATGGTAAACTGTCATAAAACTATATATAAATCTGTGTCAGCAGTTGGACATGGGCATTAAATTTTTTCAAAGTGGCATTAAAAAGGGCTATAACCTCCTAAGAGCCACTGTCCACATTTGTGGACAAGTTTCACAACTTTATAGAAAAAAACAAAAAAGAAAGAAAGAAAAGAAAAGAAAACTGTCCACCACAAAGAATATTCCATAAAAAATTTAAAAACTGCATCTGAAAAAACTGTTGCATCATGATGTTTGCAACATAGGCACTTTTTAAATAAAAAAACAAAAAAAAGCTGGTACTTTGCTGACATTTCCTGGGTCTTAGGAGGTTAAAAAGCATTACATTGCATTTGCAGATACCTGCATGCAGAAACCCTGTACAAACTATCCAAACAAAAAATTATGTAAATAAACTGAATAATCTGAAAAAACTGAAATTTCTTAAGAAAATTCTGTGCAATTTTAACAATATGAAGCCTCAGTTTATTGTTCATACATATGCATTACAGATTGGATCTACAACGGTCCAAAACATTTAGTAACAGGTAGAATATTGTTAAAATTGCACTTTAGACATTTCAGATTGTTCATATCTGTTCAGGTTATTCACATAGTTTGTTAATGTGAATATTTTCATAAATTAATGTTATTTTTTGCGCTAAAATGAAGAAAAATTTGCAGTTTTCATATTTATAGGTATGATCTAATATAATTTTTTTCACATTAAACCAAGAAGAAAATTTGGAGTCATTATTTATAGGTTGTTATTGTATTATTTTACTTGAGATCATATTGGTCTGTTTGTGGCCCCTGAACTAAAATGAGTTTGACACCCTTAACTAGGGGTGTAAGAAAATATCGGTTCTGCAATATATCACGATATTTCATTTCACAATACTGTATCGATATTAAAAAGTACTTTATCGATATTTTTAGGTATTTATTCAAATGCAGATATTGTGGAGGTTCATTGGGGGGTTTTTTGTTATATTTTATTTATTTTTATTTAACACTGTTTTATTAAACAATGTCAGTTCGTTTGTTGGGATTGCACAAAAATAATGTTATGATGTTAGTTCCGAACTAATAGAATGTGAACATTTGAACAGGATCTTAAACTGTAATGTCTGTAAAACAGAATTTAAGTTTGAACACAGGAACATTTTGTGATTTAACATTAGATCCTGTTGTGATCAAATAAAAATGTGTTTAGTATTTGTGCAGATTTCTGGTGTAATTCAGTTCTTCAAGGAAATAATAATTTTAAAAAAGAAACAGACAAAAATTGCCTTATAACAGTACCATGATATATCAGGATATATCGTATCATGATCGTAGTATTGTGATTTGTATCGTATCGCCACATTCTTGCCAATACACGGCCCTACCCTTAACTGTTACCATCTTCGGTGTCATTTTTGCAAATTCATCCCCATGTTTGACACCCCTGCTCTACAAGTTAAAATGTGCCTGATTTGTACATAATGTGGAAATCTTTGCTGTACAGTGTGTATCTGTTCCAAGTGGAGAGTGACTGTGACTACTGTTGTGTCCATGTACCGTTCATACTTCATCATCATTCATTATCTGGGCTGGTTTATTATGTGGTCTACTGCCAGTTTAATCAGTTCCAGAGCAGCGAATGACCTGAAATGGGACAAAGGTCAGCGGTAAACTACTACAAGTTAAAAAGGGTTAGGTTCCATGACACTGCAAGATCATGTCAACATCAGAATTATAAGGGAGGAGGTAATCCAAGGTAAAATAAGTCTTGAAAAAAGACAAATTCATGCAGATGTCGTGACTTTTGGTGGGAATTTACAAACCGTCAGTCTGAACAGAATGTGCCACTATATGATCTGGAGCAAGAATGGGACGAGTGTATTACTGTGATAATGGAAAGAAAAAAAGCAATGAACAGATTGAGCAGAAAAGTCATAAACAGATTGAACAGACTATTATATCTGTTAAAAGTGTTGGTTTGTCCTTCAGAGAAAATGGGAGTGTTCCAAAACTGGAGAAGGACTGGACTGATGATAGTGATGTTTGTGTTGTCATTTTTTGCATATGTTGTTGTTGTTGTTCTTCTTCTTCTTCTATCCTCTTTCTTCTTCTTCTCCTTCTTCTCCTCCTCCTCTTTCTCCTTTTCCTTTTTCTTCTCTTTTCTTCTCCTTTTTCTTCTTCTTCTCCTCCTTCTCATCTTCCTCGTGTTCTTCTCATTCTCCTCCTCTTCCTCCCTTTTTTCATCTTCTTCCTCCTTTTCTTCTTCTCTTCTTGTTATCCGTCTTTTTCTTCTCCTCCTTCTTCTTCCTTTTATCCTCCTCCTTCTTCTCCTCCCTCTTGTTCTCCTCCTTCTCCACCTTCCTCTTGTTCTTCTCCTTCTTCTCCACCTTCCTTTTTTTCTTTTTCTCGTTCTCCTTTTTTTATCTTCTTCCTCCTCTTCTCCTCCTCTTCTTGTCATCCTTTTTCTCCTCCTCCTCCTTCTTCTTCTACTTCTCCCTTTGCTCCTCCTCCTTCTGCTCCTCCTCCTCCTGCTCCTCCTCCTCCTTTTTATCTGTCTTCTTGTCCTTCTTCTCCTCCTTCTTCTTCTTCCTTCTCCTTTCTCCTTCTCCTCCTCCTCCTCCTTCTTCTCCTCCTTTCTTCTTCTCCTTTCTTCTTCTTCTCCTTGTCCTCCTCCTCCTCCTCTTCTTCTTCTTCTCCTTTCTTCTTCTTCTTCTCCTTGTCCTCCTCCTCCTTCTTCTTCTCCTTTCTTCTTCTTCTCCTTTCTTCTCCTCCTCCTCCTCCTCCTCAGTAGTAGTAGTAGTAGTCCTGTTGGTATCATTACTGGTGAAACTTAAAAAAATTGGTGACGTCAACTCACATTTGTAACAGACAGTAAAAGACCCGAAAAACTTCTTTTGACCAGAACATAGAGGCTGGAGGAACAGAAAAACTCTGCAGATCTCTGGAGATAAAAACCTACCATATTATCCCCTTGCTTTTTGAACAAGCGCGTCGTCTGTTTCTTCTAAAACTGGAAATGCGTGTTGGAATATCAACAGAAAAAACAACTTACCGACCCTGGTCAAACCTCGGGAAAACCCTGTGGATGCTGTGCAGAAACCCTCGGTCAGTCTGATAATGGTAGGGAAAAGCCTGATGTGGAGGTAATTGTCAACATTCACCAGGTGGTAGAAGGTATTGTTCGTACACATAATCACAATGGCAGGGAAACAGGAAAGCCCAGGAATATGATGATGGCTGTTGATGGCTTATGAACTTATCAGCCTCACACATGTAGCCAGGTTTCCCTCACCTCGTCCAGCTGTGGATGGATGCTCGGTGGTAGTTGGTTAAATACGGCCTCTGTATGTTATGCTTACTTCCTGTCAGTACATTATGGTGTGCTTGTGTTAATCTGTTGCCAGAAATATACTGTACATACACGATGTTTCCCAGAGTCCTAATGGGTCAAAACACGGTATTCGAAATCCCTCTGACGGGACATTTGAGAGATAATTTGACAGATTAGTGTTGCTTCATGACCTGCATTTTTACTTTTGAAAAAAAAATTTTTTTTTTTTCATCAGACAGTCAATACAGAAGAAAAGCCACTTTAAGCAGCATTTTAAAAACAACTAAAGATAAATGGTGTAACATGAGAAAAAACCCAAAACTAACTAATTATATAAGTTGAACTCAACTGTTTACTGCAGTACATAATAATCACTAGGGCTGTGTATTGGCAAGAATCTGGCGATATGATACAAATCACAATACTGGGATCACGATACGATATGTCACGATATATCATGATACTGTCTTTTGTTTGTTTCTTTTTTTAAATGATTATTTCCTAGAAGAATTGAATTACACCAGAAATCTGCACAAATACTAAACACATTTTTATTTGATCACAACAGGATCTGATGCTATATCACAAAATGTTCCTGTGTTCAAACTGAAATTATGTTTTACAGACATTACAGTTTAAGATCCTGTTCAAATGTTCATGTTCATCATAACATTATTTTTCTGCAATCCCAACAAAGGAACTAAGATTATTTAATAAAAAAGTGTTAAATAATAATAAATAAAATATAAACAAAAAAGACAAACAAAAAAACAAAAATGAACCTCCACAGTATCTGCATTTGAATAAAGACCTAAAAATATCGACACAGTATTTTTTAATATCGATATACGGTATTGTGAAATGACATATCGCGATATATTGCAGAACCGATATTTTCTTACACCCCAAATAATTACGCACCTTGTTTTTAATTTTACCTTTTATATATCCTATATTACCTGTATATATCCATTATTTGTTGTACATACATCTTCAATTTATAGTATAGAGTTGGCTTTTTGTATATTTTAGTATTTCCTTGGAGTTTTGTAAAATGTTCATATTTTTCTGTACAATTTTTTTTCGTATTTTATTATTTTATGCAGTCTTTTTGCACTATAAATTTGTTGTTCTGTTCTATTCTATTCTATTCTATTCTGTTCTATTCTTCTGGTAGATCGGTGCTTCTCCTGTGATTAAATGTAGTCACTTCACAGTAACATCTTTACATAACCAAAGTAATATGTTATTGTGTTTGTGTTGTAACTAAACCCATTACTCAGCCTGAGGAATAGTTTGACTGGACTATTGTTACACTGAGGCTGTTGTTGTGGCCAGAAAGTGGACATTGTTTTAATGGCAGCGTAAGTGGTTACTACTTTATTTTCAAAGTCAACATAAATAACTTGCCAGCGATGGGGCAATAAAACACAGTTGTTTGTGCCAAAGTGTCCACACATGCATAAACCTTGGACCTATGTTGGGATCCTGCTTTTTTTTTTTTTTTTTTGAATCCAGTCTTTTGTTTTATTTAATATAAAACAGGCAACAAAATGAACAAAAACGGCCAAAGCAATTAATGAGAGGAACAAAAATTAATAATAACTCAGCAGAATAATAAGTAATATGAACAAAATAAGCCACAAACTGAACAAAATTGAAGCAAAATAATAAAACGGGCAACAAAATGAACAAAACCAGCCAAACTAATTAATAAAATGAATAAAAATTTATAATAAATCAACCAAATAATGCATGAACAAAATAAGTCAGAAAAAGAAAAAGAATAAAATAGGCAACACTATGAACGAAAACAGACAAAATAATAAATAAAATGAATAAAAATTTATAAAACAAGGTTGTAGATACTTGGTTTATATTCAGTTAATGGTAGATTTGGCTGAAAAAGTCACTTGTTCTTCAGTTTTGATTTAGTAAATGTTGAATTTACTCTGAGCTTTAATGAACATCCACATGATCAGTGAATTAAATATGAATGAATGAATGAATGAATAAATTTATTTTGGTTTTACATCAATCATTGTACTCAGTGCATCAATTGTAATAAACATAAAAACCAAAAAAGGAATAGGCTAGAAGCAAAAGCTTATTTTTTTGTCTGTCCTTTTCAACTAATACACTGCTTACATCAACTTAAATGTGTACAGCATCGAGCCTTTACACCATAATAATAACAAATAAAGAAATAAAAAAAGTCAACGACAAAAACACATCTACCATCTCAATTCAATATTTCTGAATAATTTAAACTTAAAGTACTCTTTTTTATTTTTATTTTTTATTTTTTAAACTTCGCCAAAGGAGTAGATAACTTAAGTGCATCATAAGGTCCATTCCATAATTTCACCTCCACAATCCCCGTTCATCTGGACTTCACATCAGCCCCCACTCTAGTCCACTCACACATATCAAAATCTCTGAAATTTGAATTACTCTCTCTTAATTCCAAGAAACCACGCCTGATCTTTGCGACAATACTATTTTAAATATAGAACAATACATGATTTACACTGAAAAAAAGCAATATGCAGAGGATGATATTATAACTAATGATAATAAATCACTTAAATAGAGAGAATAATCTAAAAATAGTTCTGTAAATCCATGTTCTCAGTCACTAAAGTGCCATTGTTGAGTTTTTACCGAACCCTCCTGTATATTATTGACTGTGTGTTTGAGGAACTGGGCTCATTTGTGTTTTTATGGAGCGTTAATGTGCAGCAGTGTTGTCGTTTGTGGCCGTGGCAGACGACTCCTTGTTTAAGATCCGGATGGCGGCGGCACAAGGAGGGCTGAGGAGGACAGAGGGGTGATCTGAGGTGAAATGTAAACACAGCCAGTCAGGAAGGATTAGCGTCCTGTGAGCTGCGCGGCCTCGTAGCAGCGCCTGACGCCGTGACAATGGCGGCTTGTTTTTGTCGGTTCCTGTGGATTTAAAGTGTTTGTGTGGCCCCTTTAGTTTCGGGGGGCCTCCACAGCAGCTCCAACCAGAGGCTTTATGGTTTCTATCTACCCCTGCCGTTCATATAGACAAAACCTCAGCTACACTTGGAGCAATTTTTTTTTTTTTTATTAATTATGAATTTGTATTTTTAGTATGAATTTTCATCAGGATAAACTATGGGGGGGCTCATATTTATCTAAACTCATTTTTACTAGTCTGTGGTTCATTTGTTTGTGTATTTGGACCCTAATAGTTCATAAAGTTTGAATATGAACCCTCCAGGTGCTGCAAACCTATCTTTATATTTATTTCGGCAAAAATCGAGTGGATTTTTCAACCCGTTTCAATCCCTTCTTAATTTGTTATATTTTATTACGAGTTACGTCATGACATTTGGACATTTAAGGTCAAGACTTCCGACGAACATTTCTCAGAGCACGACATAATCTTTAATTATCAGCAGCAGAGTCTGTAGTCCATACTGAAAATACACTTCAAACAAAAAGTTAAGGATATTTCTTTTTTTGTGTCATTTTAGCCATTTGTAAATAAAACTATGTTTGGTCATTAAAAACATGTGTTTCAATTCACATACAAAAAAGTAGAATGTGCTGTGCAAGAATCCTGAAAAACTGAAAAAAAGAAAAAAGTAAAAAAAATTAAAAATATCCCTAACTTTTTGTTTGTAGTGGATGTCCAAACTTGGAGCTGATTACCTAAAATATTCAGTTGTTGGTTGAACGGGACAGAGCAGCACAGCCAATAACGTGGAGGGGGTGGGGCCTGAAGTGGCTCATGTGCATTTAAAGTGCCAGCGCTCCAAACCACCTTTCTGGTGTCATTACTCAGAAACAGGGTTGAAAATGGACCTGTGGAGTTGAATGAATGAAGAATTCAGACCCAAGCAGAGCATTTACAGTTTATGGAGACCACCGGGAAATGTTGGAAAATGAAGAATACCATTTAAAAAAAGCAAAATATCACTCCTTAAACCTAGGGGTGTCAAACTCATTTTAGTTCAGGGCCTACTTTCAGCCCACTATGATCTTGAAGTGGGCCGGACAGTGAAATAATAACAGCGGAAAAGAGTAAAATTACATCATAAACACTTTTGTCCATATAGTGTTTGTTTACTCTCTTGTTTACATGGTATTTTCCATCAGATGCTGCCGCGGTAACCATGTGATGCTTAGGCAGAGAGAGGCCGAGGGAGGCACAGAGGCATGACTCAACCACGACACTTGTCATTTCGTTGTGTTTTGTCGAATGCATGAGGATGTGAGATGAGTCCCAGTTGAGATGTGATTGTATTCTCCGTCTGAGGTGTTTGTCTTCGGGCTCATCTCCTTTCATCGGTGCTGGCATGTGTTTCTGACAGTTGCGTGTTGTGAAACATTTATGCCAAAGTCAAGCGCCTACGCTGTTGAATGTTCTTTTATGCAAGACAGGATTAAATTCCATGAATGCCACGGTTGTTTTCAGTGTTCTACTTATTTCCCCCACACAGAAAACTGATCAGGAATCAATAAGGAATTAGACTCCATATTCATTCCTTCAGTATTAATAAAAACGTATCAGTTCCCTTTTATACTTGTGTATAAAATAGTAAAATAATAAGTGCTCAAACTTTAGACATGTACAGTTACCTTATTTCTGTCCTAATTCAGTCGTTTTTATTTATATATTCTCAGTTTTACAGTGAAATTATGAAGCATGAGCCACTGTTTATAGTTCTAAAAACAGTAGCAAACCAGTGTTTTTGTTTTGTTGGTCTGTGACCTCAGAATAAAGTTCATATGAATTTGTTCTGTGTGTGTGTGTGTGTGTGTCTGTTGGCCATATGCCATACAATAAGATGTATTCATAATTATTGTGTGTCAGTGACACCTATTATGTAACTGATGTTTGTGTAAAACTAACTCCTGCTGAACAGCATCTGACATGAATATGTTTAGATCTGTCAACAAGAGGAAAGTTTTACTTGAAAGAAGATGTAGAGTTCTTATAATGAAAGTTTTTCTGGTCAGCTGTGTATATTTGGGTGTTTTTGTATGCAGTAGAATCTGTATGTTTGGGTCTTTTTTTGCAGTAAATCGTGTATATTTGGGTCTTTTCATATGCAGTAGAGTCTGTATATGTGGTCTTTTTGTATGTGTTAGATTGTGTATATTTGGGTCTTTTTATATGCAGTATTTGGGTCTTTTTTTGCAGTAGATTCTGTATATATGGGTCTTTTTTGCAGTAGATTGTGTAAATGTAGGTCTTTTTTTGCAGTAGATTCAGTTTATTTGGTTCTTTTATATGCAGTATATTGTGTATATTTGGGTGTTTTATATGCAGTAGATTGTGTACATTTGGGTCTTTTTATATGCTGTAAATTGGTCTTTTTTTGTAGTAGATTCTGTATATTTTGGTCTTTTTTTGCAGTAGATTGTGTATATGTAGGTCTTTTTTTTGCAGTAGATTCAGTATATTTGGGTCTTTTATATGCAGTAGATTGTGTATATTTGGGTCTTTTTATATGCTGTAGATTGTGTATATTTGGGTCTTTTTATATGCTGTAGATTGTGTATATTTGGGTGTTTTTATATGCAGTAGATTGTGTATATTTGGGTCTTTTTATATGCAGTAGATTTGAGTGTTTTTATATGCAGTAGATTGTGTGTATTTAGGTGTTTTTATATGCAGTAGATTGTGTATATTTGGATCTTTTTATATGCAGTAGATTGTGTATATTTGGGTCTTTACATGCAGTATTTGGGTCTTTTTTTGCAGTAGCTTCTGTATATTTGGGTCTTTTTTGCAGTAGATTGTGTATATGTAGGTGGTTTTTTTTCCAGTAGATTAAGTATATTTGGGTCTTTTATATGCAGTAGATTGTGTATATTTTGGTCTTTTTATATGCAGTAGATTGTGTATAGTTTGGTCTTTTTTATATGCAGTAGATTGTGTATAGTTTGGTCTTTT
The DNA here is from genome assembly GCF_902148855.1 of Sphaeramia orbicularis. Lineage (NCBI taxonomy): Eukaryota > Metazoa > Chordata > Actinopteri > Kurtiformes > Apogonidae > Sphaeramia > Sphaeramia orbicularis. The sequence continues at coordinate 46,329,287 of NC_043979.1, read as the reverse complement.
TTATATGCAGTAGATTGTGTATATTTGGGTGTTTTTATATGCAGTAGATTGTGTATACTTTGATCTTTTTTTATGCAGTAGATTGTGTATACTTGGATCTTTTTATATGCAGTAGATTGTGTATACTTGGGTGTTTTTACATGCAGTAGATTGTGTATACTTGGGTGTTTTATATGCAGTAGATTGTGCATACTTGGGTGTTTTTATATGCAGTAGATTGTGCATACTTGGATCTGTTTATATGCAGTAGATTGTGTATACTTGGGTGTTTTTATATGCAGTAGATTGTGTATACTTGGGTGTTTTTATATGCAGTAGATTGTGTATACTTGGGTGTTTTTATATGCAGTAGATTGTGTATACTTGGATCTTTTTATATGCAGTACATTGTGTATACTTGGGTCTTTTTATATGCAGTAGATTGTGTATACTTGGGTCTTTTTATATGCAGTAGATTGTGTATACTTGGATCTTTTTATATGCAGTAGATTGTGTATACTTGGGTGTTTTTATATGCAGTAGATTGTGTATACTTGGATCTTTTTATATGCAGTAGATTGTGTATACTTGGGTCTTTTTATATGCAGTAGATTGTGTATACTTGGATCTTTTTATATGCAGTAGATTGTGTATACTTGGGTCTTTTTATGTGCAGTAGATTGTGTATATTTGGGTCTTTTTATGTGCAGTAAATTCTGTATATTTGTTTTTTTTTTGTCTGCTTGTTTGTGTCAAAACTGTCTCTTACCTGTTGACACTGATGAACTGCTGTGACTTACCTTTGTGTTTACTGTGTGTTGTTCTGTGTCAGGTCGGTCGAAGCTGAAAATGAGTGCAGTAGGGGAAAGCCCCCTGGACCCTGCCACGCCAGAGTCACGCAAGAGGAAGGGCTCGCCATGCGACACATCAGGGCAAAGGTAAAACTCAGTCACGTTGTTTTGTTTTGTCAGTGACATTACATTACGAACTGGACAAACATTACACAGGCACGTAGAACCAAACAGAGCTAGAACCTGCTGAACATTGAACTGTTTTAGTGCACCGAACTGGGATTATTGGTGGAACACAAGGCAAAAGGGAAGCCATGATGCAACTGAAACTGTTATGTAAACAACAAAGTTTCACTCATTTCATTATCTCACACCCGACTCAAGCATGTCAGACATTATTAGCCATGGCAGGGCTCCAGTCTAACTTCCACTGTTTGCACTTCACTTAGATGAAAGAACCACATTATCTGTCCCAAAATTTGGCGTTAAATCATAGTCGTGTGAGAAGAACTCAAGCTGTGAAGTAGTTCTGCCAGTTCAGTTGACTGTTGTCTAATCAAAACTCTACATTTACCCACACAGAAACATACTAGTGAGTTGCTTCTTCTCACTGAAATGCTGCATTTTTCAAGGTACAGAATGTGTTTCTTTGAGGAACAGTGAAACCACTGTTTGAGTCCATGCTTTGGCCGTACTCTTTACTCATGCAGATCCTAATGTTGGTAGTTTCAACATTTTTTTTTTTCCCTTTTTTGCATACATGCTTTGTATGTTTTGACCTTTTTATATGCAGTAGAGTCTGTATATTTTGGGCTTTTTATATGCAATAGAGTTCGTATATTTGGGTCTTTTGTATGCAGTAGATTGTGTATATTTGAGTATTTTGTATGCGGTAGATTCTGTATATTTTGGTGTTTTTATATGTAGTAGAGTCTGTATATTTGGGTGTTTTTATATGCAGCAGATTGTGTATATTTGAGTGTTTTATAAACAGGAGATTGTGTATATTTGACTATTTTGTATGCAGTAGAGTCTGTATATTTTGGTGTTTTTATATGTAGTAGAGTCTGTATATTTGGGTGTTTTTATATGCAGTAGATTATTTATATTTGGGTGTTTTTATATGCAGTAGATTGTGTATATTTGGGTGTTTTTATATGCAGTAGATTGTGTATTTGGGTGTTTTTATATACAGTAGATTGTGTATAATTCGGTCTTTTCATATTCAGTAGATTCTGCATATTTGGGTCTTTTATGTGCAGTAGATTGCGTATTTTTGGGTCTTTTATGTGCAGTAGATTGTGTATATTTGGGTCTTTTATATGCAGTAGATTGCATATTTTTGGGTCTTTTATATGCAGTAGATTGCGTATTTTTGGGTCTTTTATGTGCAGTAGATTGCGTATTTTTGGGTCTTTTATGTGCAGTAGATTGTGTATTTTTGGGTCTTTTATGTGCAGTAGATTGTGTATGTTTGGGTGTTTTTATAAACAGTAGATTGTGTATATTTGGGTCTTTTTTGTATGCAGTAGATTGTGTATATTTGAGTGCTTTTATATGCAGTACATTTTGTGTATTTGGGTCTTTTTATATGCAGTAGATTTTGTATATTTGAGTGATTTGTTTGCAGTAGATTGTGTATATTAGTGTGTTTTTATATGCAGTAGTCTGTATATTTGAATCTTTTGTATGCAGTAGATTGTGTATGTTTGAGTGTTTTATATGCAGTACATTCTGTATATTTGGGTCTTTTGTATGCAGTAGATTGTGTATATTTAGGTCCTTTTGTATGCAGTACATTCTGTATATTTGAGTGTTTTTATATGCAGTACATTCTATATATTTGAGTGTTTTTATATGCAGTACATTCTGCATATTTGGGTCTTTTGTATGCAGTACTTTCTGTATATTTAAGTGTTTTTATATGCAGTAGAGTCTGTATATTTGAGTGTTTTACATGCAGTACATTCTGTATATTTGGGTCTTTTGTATGCAGCAGAGTCTGTATATTTGAGTGTTTTATGTGTAGTACATTCTGTATATTTGGGTCTTTTGTATGCAGCAGAGTCTGTATATTTAAGCCTTTAGCTCTACGCTAAGCTCTGTATACATTGTTATTGCAATATGGGTCACAATTGCCGTGTGAATGGTAATATTTGCATTAAATTGTCACTGAAAATGAAATGTTAGTGCCATTTTCAGTGAAGGATGATGTGATTTATCTGCAGTAAACAAGCAGGTTCCCTTACATCTGGAGAATATGATTTATAAGCCCAAGCATCTCTGTAGCACTGCAACGCTTCATTTATAATCATATATTCTTGCACATTTTACCTCCAACAACAACAACAAAAAAAAAGCAGCTCCTGCGATTTGGATCGTGCACTTATACACGCATATTGGAATTTAATTGTTTGGCTGTAAATCAGAGGAAGAGCAGGGGTGGGTTTTGGCAGAATGTGGGTGGGAAAAATGCTTAAAAAAAAAAAAAAAAAAGCTACTGACATATACAGTCAGAGACAGGCCTGCTAAATGTCAAACACACCAGTGCAACCAATGAAAATGTTTAGTCGCACTTGACAGATTTTTGGTCTCATGTGCAAATAACTTTATCCCCTTAAGTGATGACATATTATTAAATAAAGCTGTGTTATTTGAGAAATTACACTGCATGTAAAGTTTGTAAAGATTTATGGAAGGAATCAATGAATCTTTGTGGAGCTAAATGTGGACCGGTGGTACTTGGGGCGCTTCTAGCCGTCATTTGGCCTCTTAAACGGCCACTTAGCCGCTCTGTAGAGCACAAGACAAGTTGTTAGATGAGTGACAACAGTGTGAAGTGGAGTCGAATTAGTGCACCAGTGGTTCAGCTGGGTGTCACTTTTATATCAGCCACTTGGAGTTTAGGGTGAGGTCAGTGCTGTCTTATAGGCTACTTTTTAAACACACGGCAAAAAAAGCACATTTCAACAACATAGAGTTTTGTTTCTGGGAGAATAGAATAGAAGAGAATATACTGTTGCTGGAATAATGAAAATCAGTTTAGCAGCTCTGTTTCTTGTTTAAAAATATTTCAAGTGAAAAGAGACTGTATAAAATATACAGTCACGGAAAAAATTCTTAGACCATCAAAAGTCATCAAAAACAATGATTATGATATGATTATAACTCCTGTGTGTATCATGTGACTAAAACAGACAGAAAAGAGAACATGGAATGCCTAAAAGCACTGTTTTTGTCAGTACAGTGCCATAGATATTGATGGAAGAACTGAAGTGATTTTGGTTATTATCAAGAAAACATGGAAAAAGGATATTAGCATTAGCTATAATCTTGCATATTGGCACATAAATATGTTTATTAATATGCACTGCCCCTTTAAAAAAAAAAACAACTTCAAAATTATTTAGAGATACATCTATATATTGTCTAGACATTGTATCAGCTGATATTTGTTGATATCGGTAAAATCGGTGTGTATGATGTCATTTCACTAACAGCAGTGACACGTATTTATCTGTTGTACTAAATGTATGGTTTTTTCATAGATGTACAGTAGCGGCAAAAAAAATTATTAGACCATCAAAAGTCATCAAAAACAATGGTGATGGAATCCAGTACTAATTCCTGTGTGTGTCATGTGACTAAAACCGACAGAAAAGAAAACATGGAATGTCTAAAAGCACTGTTTTTGTCAGTACAATGACATAGATACTGATGGAAGAACTGAAGTGATTTTGGTTATTATCAAGAAAACATGTTAAATGGATAGATATCAGCTCTGAAATTAAACTACTAAGAGCTATTTTTGTTGTTATCATTATATTTGTCCAAACAAATGGACCTTTAGTTGGACCAGGCATTAAAATGAACAAGAAATTGAAGAAAACAAGGGTGGTGTTATGATTTTTATCGTGACTATTGTTAGTACTTTTCAGTATATATTTTCAGGATAAAATATTTACTGAAAAGTATTGACAATATACCAAAAAAATAATAAGAAATACTAAGATATACAAAAAGCTAACTCTACTACAAATAAAAACAAATATATACAACATATAAGGATATATACAGGCACTATGGGTTATGTACAGGGTAAAATAAGTTTATAAGTTTATAAGTTTAATAAGTCTTATGTAGTATAGAGTAGAACTGTTTAAGATCATACTTGCAAAATATAAACTAAATGCCGTAGTGGGAATAAATTCTCAATTTGAGAGGATAATGTGTAGTAACAGTAAGAATATTATGTCATAAAACTTCTTAACTAAGAGGAAATATTTAGGCTTTAGAAAAGTGAAATAAGTGGTAAAACACCAATTCTGATTCTTATTAAGCTACAAAAAGTTCAAAACTTGCTTGTCTATTCATCTATTCCGTGTTTTTTAAGTGAATAGGTTACATTTAGACTGTAAACTGGAAAAAAAACAAAACAAAACATCAAGCATTCATTTTAAGAAACATCTTCATCTTACTAAGATATCTTGGCTAATATTGTCCTAGATTGTATGCTAAAAGACTTCGCACGATTTTTGAGTCTGCTTTCAAATGGAGTTTTATCCAAATTTAACCTTCCCTCCATAATTTGCCATCGTTTATTAAAATACAGTCGTCTGAATTTTGCATTTTCAGTGAAAATCAGGTGTTTCCCATTATCATATCAAAACACAGGAAACTGAAATATGAAATTAGAGGACGACCCCCCCCCCCCCCCCCAAACTGACTTCCAAAGGAATTTTTCTCTACACTTCAACATTAAGAGATTTTTGTTTTACCATTTATTGTAATATTATCCTCTGCATTTTGCGTTTTTCAACGAAAATCATGTATTTTCCTATACAGATTTCCTTCTCTTATTTGTCAGACAGATGGGAAAAAAGAGACAAATAAGAGAAGGAAATCTGTATAAGTTCTAGTAGACAGTATGAACTTAATCAGACATGTATTTTCCCATATTTAATTGACCGATCAGGTAAATGTTCATTAAAGATCAGAGTAAATTCAAAGTACATCCATAACTGAACCTTAAAATAACCATCTCCAATCAATGTCATGTATTAAACTCCATAGCTTTTACTGGTGAGCTTTTTGTAGAAGATGACGGTGTTTCCACGGTAACTATGGAGCCTCTGGATGTCCAAATGGGTCATATCTGATGAGCATGAAAAGATGAATAACTGTATTTTACACCAATTATTCACATGTATTGATTGGATTAATGGATAAGAAGTTATTACATGTTTTACATTAGTAGATGGTTCGGTTGCTGCCGGCTGTTTAGGTCTTTGATGATGGTTTAATATACAAAAAATAAGCGAAAATTAATGCAGCTTTTTGACTAATAATAATAATATGACAATGACACGATGACGAACCAATTACTGACACGTATTGATAGGATTAGTGGATCGACAGGTATTAAACAGTTTAGATCAGTAGATAGTTTTGGTTGCCAGCAGCTGTTTACATCTTTTAGGGTTAACCTCTAACAAGCTAAAACAAGACTTTGCTTCAGGAGTATAATTATTTTTTAAGAGAAACACAACTTGACAACTTGTAAATTTAAGGTGTGTGCTTTTGAGGCCTTTTATTGTCTTCCAGTTGTGAATTTCTTTACCTGATACAAGACAATTTGATCTTATTTGAGCCCATGTTTTTGCACCATGTGTGTGTTTTTGTGTGTTTTAATGACGACTAAATGACAGCACGAGTAAACCCTCTAGCTCTGTAGAGATGCTGCTGTTTTTAACCCTTTCATGCATGAATTGTGAGAACCTTCGTCAAGATTTTTTTCTTCAGTGTTTTTATTCCTCCTTTGGCATGGAAAAAAACAATGCGATCGAGTTTTTTTTTCTCTATGGAGTTACAAAAATATCCATGCATTTAATTTTTGAAGTAAAGAAACGTGTTTAAAACCCAATATTAGAAAGTGACATGAAAACAATGAAATAAAAACATTTTTAATGCTGCTAATCTGATGTCTTCTCACCTTTTAACATATTCTAATGCTAGTAATTACTCACTTCATGGAGATAATATGCAAAAAAAACCTTCTTGTCTAACAAATAACAATTGATTTACACTTGAACATGTTAGTGCAGATCAGGTTTATCAGGAACAGCAAAGTTACAGTAATGGGATGAATGTCAGTGTATGGGATGATGCATAAGTGTCCACAGTGTCGGCTGATATGGAACTAAAACAACAAAACCCATGAATATACAAGACAACAGCTGGAGAAGAACTGTCCACTGGAGTGACCACTACGCATGAAAGGGTTAAGGTCAAGGTTTGCAGCTGTAGGTTGGGGCTAGAACTTAAAGAAAGGCGTGTTGCGGTTAAGGAATGAATGTAGTCAGTGTAACGTGTGTCGGACTAAAAGGCCCGATAGCTGATGTAAGCTGATGTAAGAACCCTGCTAGCATACAGCGGCTACACACAGAAACTGACCTGCGCATTCACACGGCGCCCTCCCCCCCTCCCCTTCCCTCCCCTTCCCTCCCCTTCCCTCCCCTCACCCCTCCCTCCCTCTTCCCCTCACTCCCTCCTCACCATTCCCTCCTTCTCGGTCACCACGCCTCTGTGTTCTGGCTGGCCAGTGCTCTGACCTACTTTTGCTGTTGTCGTCTCACACATACACACACTTTTTTTTTTTTTTTTCCTCATGTTTACCACATACCTTGCTGTTACTTGTCGGCCTGAAAGTATGTTATATGGACAAAAGTATGTGGACACGTTGAACTCAGGTGTTTCTTTTCTAACAAGGGTCTGGGATACAAAACAATAATGACAAATGTCAGAATATAGTTTTGTATTGGGATAAATATCATTGCATTGGTTAGTTTGGTTATGAATTGTTTTATATTTGCTTCCAAAGTTTCTCAGAGGTGATTCTGATTTAATTTCTCTCAACAGCGACTTTTTTTTTTTAATCCATGACTATGATTTTAAATATTCTACCTCTAAATTTCTAATATATTTTTCATACTAGGACTAAATAATAATAATTTTCTACCACAACTAACCATCTACTTGGGAAGAAAAATCTCCCATTAAACTTTAGGGAAATACTGATGTTTGTAAAGTATATGGACATAAATATTGGGACACATCATGTCTACAGCTGTAAGATGTCCTCTTCATGAGGATTTGAGATATAAACATCAATAACTACTTATATATACAGGGTGGGGAAGCAAAATTTACAATGAACATTTAGTTGTTTTTTTCTCAGCAGGCACTACGTCCATTGTTTTGGAACCAAACATATATTGATGTCATAATCATACCTAACACTATTATCCATACCTTTTCAGAAACTTTTGCCCATATGAGTAATCAGGAAAGCAAACGTCAAAGAGTGTGTGATTTGCTGAATGCACTCGTCACACCAAAGGAGATTTCAAAAATAGTTGGAGTGCCCATAAAGACTGTTTATAATGGAAAGAAGAGAATGACTATGAGCAAAACTATTACGAGAAAGTCTGGAAGATACTATTAAAGAAGAATGGGAGAAGTTGTCACCCCAATATTTGAGGAACACTTGCGCAAGTTTCAGGAAGCGTGTGAAGGCAGTAATTGAGAAGGAAGGAGGACACATAGAATAAAAACATTTTCTATTATGGACATTTTCTTGTGGCAAATAATTTCTCATGACTTTCAATAAAGTAATTGGTCACACACTGTCTTTCAATCCCTGCCTCAAAATATTGTAAATTTTGCTTCCCCACCCTGTATATTTTTTTTCATCTTGTTTTAATGAAAAAGTTCAAAACATTGCCATTCATACAGATGTTATCTATTAGAGCCCTTTTCTTATTTTATACATGCAAAAGTGGTTTAAAAAAAAGACTAACATGTACTGGGTATTTCCTTCTATTTTATTTTATTTTATTTAGATGTTGTGGTTGTGAGATGTGCAGGTCATCCTCCAGGAAAATGTAATATTATTAATCTAAAAACTACCTGTGTAAGTTCTCATTTGCTTAGGTTATTGCTCTTCTTGGTAGTTTTTCTAGGATCAGCTGGACTAGTTTTGCTCTAATTGTATCTAATTGCATTAATTGTCACTTATCTTTAGTATATCGCACGCAGAGTTTAACCGTCAAAGAGCAAAGCAGCCATTGGTGGCCAAAAGTATCTACTGATGTAAAACATTTAATACCTGTGGATCCACTAATCCCATCAATCCATGTAAATAATTGGTGTAAAATACAGTTCTTCATCTTTTCATGATCATCAGATATGACCCATTTGGACGTTCAGAGGCTCCGTAGTTACCGTGGAAACACCGTCATCTTCTACAACATTGATCCACCAGTAAAACCCATGGAGTTGGATCAATGACAGTGGATGGACACACTGGGTTTATGTTCAGTTTATTACATATTTAGCTGAAAAAGTCGCTCTTTCTTCAGCTTGAGTAGGTTTTGATATAATAATCTGTGAATTTACTCTGAGTTTTAATGAACATCTACATCATCAGTAAATTAAATATAGGAAAATACATGATTTACACTGAAAAATGCCAATTGCAGGGGATAACATGATAATAAATTGTTTTAAAAAAGGTTAAACGTAGAGACAAATTCATTTGGAAGTTGCTACAAAAATAGGTCTAAGACTTAAGAGGTCACAAGCAAGAAAATTATGCACTTTTTAACGAAGAATATATCATTTCATATTTCAGTTTTATCATTATTATCTGTTGACAACAATTTGCAAAAGCTACAACAGATAATAAAATGAAAAATAAAAGTCCTTTAGTTAGTAGTATAGCTCTGAGGAAAACCCCAGTGAGTGACTCATGAATTAACAGACTAATCATTTCATCTCTTTAACGGTATATTACAGTCGTGTCAGTCAGGAGGGGAATGAACCGCTGAAAAACACAACCACTCCTCCTTCCTCCTCTTGGTAATTTCCTTTCGTAGCCTCCCGTCTTCCTCTCAGCAGGCTCTTCTGCTCAACATGAATCATTAAGGTTATTCTCGTCTGAACACATCCTCTTGTCTTTTATCAGATTTCCATCGGTTTCTGTCGCTCTTTGCCAACAGCGAGGAAACAGGATCTTTACTGTCACTGTACGACGACAATGAGACGTTGTTCGGAGCATGTCTGCTGAAACCTAATTAAGAGGAAAACTAGAAATGTACAAATACTTAAAAGACCATAAGATACAAAATATAGAATAAGATTTTTTTTTTTTTTTTTTTTTTTTTTTTTTTTTAATTTGCAGGATTCTTGGGAGGAGAAAGAAGACTGCAGTACATTATATACAGCTTAAATGTGTCCTGAAATACAATACACTGGTCGAGTTTTCTAAAATATGTTTATTAATTTCCATTTCTTCGGAGATTCTAAAATGAATATCGCTTCTTGTGGACAGATAATGCATCTCAAATACATCTATACTTTAATTTTTCATTGTATTGAATCAGTACACGCATGCATGTCCCACAGTCATGTAACACCTAAGCTTTAAATCACAGGTGTCATACAGGTGACATACGGCCCGCAGCCCAAAACTGGCCCACCAAAGGCTCCAATCCAGCCCATGGTATGAATTTGTGAAATGCAAAAATTAAACCAAAGATACTGACAATAAAGGATGTTAAAATCATTTTAGTTCACGTTCCACATTCAGACCAATATGATTTAAAGTTGGTCAGAGCAGTAAAATACTATCATAACCCATAAATAATTAATGTTTCTCTTTGTTTTAGTGTTTAAAAAAAAAAAGTAAAATTACATGAAAATCTTTACATTTATAAACTATCATTTCACAAAAAATCTGATAACAGATTTTAACAATATTCTGCCTGTTTTGTAGATTTGTAGATCCACTTTGATCTGTAAGTTATAACGTACATGATAAACTGAAGCATAATATTGTTAAAATTGCGCTTATCTTAAGAAATTTGAAGTTGTTCATGTTGTTCATATTTTTAAGGAAAATTTGTAGGTGTAAACATTTTCATAATGTAGTTTTTTCCCTGTTATCATTTTGCTGGTCCGGCCCACTTCAGATTATATTGGGCTGAATGTGGAACCTGAACTGAAATGACTTTGACAGCCTTGCTTTAAATGCTGAGCTAGAAACTCATTTTCCTCGTTAATCTTTGAGGTATAGGAGCTGTTGTTTTTTTGCTCTTTGGAATCTGAATCCTCTTATGTCTCTCTGTACAGTTTGGAGAAGCGGAGACGGGAGCTGGAGTGCCGCTACATCGAGGAGCTGGCCGAGCTGCTATCGTCCAACATGGGCGACATCGCCAGCCTCAGCGTCAAGCCTGACAAGTGCCACATCCTCAAGAGCACCGTGGACCAAATCCAGCAGATCAAACGGCGTGAGCAGGGTGAGGACTTGACCCCCCAAACGCTACCACATCACACTAACCTACCGAAAACACAAATAAAAGTACACTTCTGTCTCCATATTATTCATTTCATTTTATTTGTTTATTTCAAGCATTACAGAATACATGCAAATTCAAAATTCCAAAATCATTCATCTACACTTGAAAAGGAGTGGGAAGGAGAAAAACTTATTTAATCCCACCCCCATTCTCATCATCAAACAGCTCAACATAATACCGTTTTAAATACTCACTCCTGTCCTTAGACTTAGATTATCAATAAACCACAAACAAACTGAACATTATGGCCTCTGTTTTTATATTTTTTGTCAGTTAGGTTAGTTTGACAGGTAACAGTTTGTCAAATTAAAGCGTACCTGTAGTGAATTTTCATTGCTAGCTATTTCAAAATAGCTAGCATTATTGGCCAGTGCTGGGTTCCCGAGGACAATGGCAGAGTCATGGGACTGCAGATGAAAAATAGCCATTAGGCTGTTAGGCTAACCGGTGCATTTACAGCTATGTGAATTAATGTACAGTGTCCCTGTTAAATATACCAGTAAATAAATAAAAATAACAAATAAAGAAGTGCGAACTCCTGCTTGCCCACAATGTGGGCACGTCACTGCCAGCCGGCAATGCCCACACCCATTATTCACGTAATAAAAAGGTTCAGTGCAGTGCATTTGTGGTGATTTTATTTATTTATTTATTTATTTATTTATTTATTTTTTCCTGAATTAGTGTTTCTGTTGCTCAAAAGTAATACACAAAGCACAATTAATGTCAGAATCATGGCCAGTACAGGTACGCTTTAAGATGTTACCGACAGTGTATTTCCAATTTTTATGTTTTTCGTCATTGTTAACGGCTAATTAGTTAATTAGCTCACATCCATCACTGTGTGCCGATGTTAACCATTCTGTAACGTCACCAAACATTGTCCTTACGGGGCAACCGCAGTACTGTTTGCGCTGCCGTGGTAATGCTTCATGATGCTTGAGTACGTAAGTAAAGTTTATTTATAAAGCGCTTTTCACAGATGAAAATCACAAAGTTCTGTTCATAAAATGGGTGCAATAAAACAACGTAAGAAGTATTTCATAAAATAAATAAAACGGATAAATCCATCAACCAAAAGCTTTCCTAAATAACGTCTTGAAGAAATATGGACATTCTATACATCCACGTAACCAGGAGAACATCTGCTAAAAGCTCAATGAAACCAACTATAGGAAAAAAGAACTCAACCAAACAACAAGAACATAAATGGACAAATATGTAAACCAAACTAATGTCATGAATAATTTAATAAAACAACAGACCAATGAGACAAACTTCGCAGCGCTAAGCTAACGCTAAACAGATCCAACAGTAGAAAGGAGTATTTCCAATGACAAATCTCAGTGAATGAGACGAAGATGAGCGAAAATGAAGGTCACATTATGAAGCAGTGACTATGTATTTTGTCTTATCTTTGCTGTTTTTTCATTATAACTTGGTTTTATATGAATGAAGCTTCTGCTATCGGCTAATCCATTGTTATGTGTTAGATAGAAATAATTCAGTAGAGCAGATCCCCCGGTTATAGAGGTAGAGGTTGGCAGCATGTGAAGCAAGTTTGGAAACATTTAATATTGGCTTCAATTATTTAATGAGGAAAAGGGACATAAAAGTGCATAATGCCTGCTACAAACATAATTTTAGATCTCATACATAAACAAAGCATTATGACAGGACCTAAAAAGTAAATAAATCTAAATTATTATAAAGTAAATAAATATATATACATAACTAAATATATACAAGTCGGCTGATTTTATGAATGCAGTCATTTTCAAAAAACTAGGTTTAAGAAATTGAGCCACCACTTTATTATTTTGTCCTACTCCTTTGCTCTACCCTTCCACCCACTAATGAAAATGTGTACAGTTTTTGCATAATCCTGCTGATTGACAGGCAAGTGATGTGATTACATAACCTCCGTGAGGGTTCAGTGTTACTATTTATTTTTGCCCAGTAGAAAAGTGGGTCACATATTTACTTGCCCCAAGCATGATAACTCATTCCTTAGCTATTTTCATCAACAGCGCTGGGGGAAAAAAATGGCGTTAAGTCTTATTTGCATCAACTATATTTTACTTTACATTTTACTCTGGGCAAGTGGGGAAACCATATTTTTGAGCCTTGGCTTTGTAAAAGGTTGTGGAAAAATACAGTTTTACTGTACACCACATTTAGCCAATTTGTCTTAAAGAAGAAAAGGAAAATATATGTAGTATTATTTTTATCATTATTATTCATGTGTGTGTTATGAATATGATACTAATGATAATGCATCAACTGTGAATAGTTGATGCTGATATTACTTTTAGGGTTTTTATTTTGTGTCTCTTTTTGTTGTTTTTTCCCCATACCAAAGAAATCTTCACTATGTAAATGTAAAATGTCACTATTATTTTTAAGTTTTTTTTTGTTTTTTTTTGTTTTTTTTTTTACATTCAATTATTAGAGGAAAAAATTGTTAGACCACCCTTGTTTTCTTCAATTTCTTGTTCATTTTAATGCCTGGTCCAACTAAAGGTCCATTTGTTTGGACAAATATAATGATAACAACAAAAATATCTCATAGTAGTTGAATTTCAGAGCTGATATCTATCCATTTAACATGTTTTCTTGATAATAACCTAAATCACCTCAGTTCTTCCATCAATATCTATGGCATTGTACTGACAAAAACAGTGCTTTTAGACATTCCATGTTTTCTTTTCTGTCTGTTTTAGTCACATGACACACACAGGAGTTAGCACTGGATTACATCACCACTGTTTTTGATGACTTTTGATGGTCTAAGAATTTTTTTTTGCTGCTACTGTACATTTATGAAAAAAACATACATATGGCACACCAGATAAATATGTGCCATTGCTATTAGTGAAGTGACATCATACACACCAATTTTACCAGTATCAACAAATACCAGCTGATGCAATGTCTAGACAATATATAGATGTATCTCTAAATAATTTTGAAGTTGTTTTTTTTGAAAGGGGCAGTGCATATTAATAAATATATTTATGTGCCAATACGCAAGATTATAGCTAATGCTAATGTCCATGTAATGATACAGATAATAATGCATTTCTGCGGTTTATAAAGTGAATTTAAGACACTGAATGCACCTAACAGATTAGACACGACATTTTAAAATGCACATAAAAAGGTCTCATTTCTTTGTGGTTATGAACAAATGACTGATCAAAACGTGTTGTGAGAAAGCAAAAAACCTCCCTATTGTTGTTCAGGTTTTATAGTCATGACTGTGAGTTTCTGTCAGTCATCTTTCCTATTAAAATTCAGAACATTTTTGTGTAGATCGCATTCCCCGGCGTCTCTTTTACTGAAGTTTTCTAGTGACTTACAGGAGTACATGAAAAGGGTTTCTACAATAAACAGTGTTCTTTGTGGCTTTGTTTGTTGGTGACAGAGAAAGCAGCTCTTCTGTCTCCAGATGACGAGGTGCAGAAGAGCGACATCTCCTCCAGTAGCCAGGGGCTGGTGGAGAAGGAGGCACTGGGGCCCATGCTGCTAGAGGTGAGCAACACACTGACACAACACACACAACACACAACATGCACAGGTGCTCGGTTCCTTTTTCCTCTGCTGTCAAGTAACACAGGTGGTGTTGTTTTTTTTTTTGTTTTGTTTCTTTTTTCTCTCCTCCTGCTCACTCAGGCCCTTGACGGGTTTTTCTTTGTTGTCAACCGTGAGGGCCGCATCATTTTTGTCTCTGAAAACGTGACGAGTTACCTTGGATACACTCAGGAGGAGCTGATGCCTTCCAGTGTCTACAGCATCCTTCATGTCGGAGACCACAATGAATTCGTACGCAATCTGCTGCCCAAAAGCCTGGGTGAGTGACATTTAACCCTGTAAGTAGGGGGGTAAGAAAATATCGGTTCTGCAATATATCGCGATATTTCATTTCACAATACTGTATCGATATTAAAAAGTACTGTATCGATATTTTCAGGTATTTATTCAAATGCAGATATTGTGGAGGTTCGTTTTTGTTGTTTTGTTTTTCTTTTTTATTTATATCTTATTTATTCTTATTTAACACTCTTTTATTAAATAATGTTAGTTCCGTTGTTGGGATTGCACAAAAATGATGTTATGTTAGTTATGAACTATTAGAATATTTTTAATAATTTAATAATAATATGTGATGTTAACATGGGGTCATGAGCCAAAAAAAGGTTTGGAACCACTGCTATAAGGACTACAATTATAACAGACCACTTAGATTTCTTTGTTGTTGTTTTTTTGCCAATTCTTTTGCACCTTTTTTTTCAAGAACTTAACTTTCAATATCTACCCATGAATTAAGATAAGAAGGTAAGGTAAGATAAGATATATTCTGCCCTTGCTATTTCCCCTGTGCAGCTTGACAGATAGATAACTCCTCAAATGATGACACCTGTTGATGTTTCTTTCAACTTTACTCATCGTGGAGATGACTCAAAAGAGGTGTAAAACTGAAACAACAAACACATGGAAAAAGTTTTCATGTTTGCCGAATAAAAATAAAACAAATTACTATGGGCCTCTAAGATGACATGTAACAAACAGTGGTTAGAGCTAGTATGCTAATGTTGGCGGGCTAACACGCTAATCGCTACTTTAAATGCTAATCGGAAATAAACTTATTTTTTAGCATCTTTCATGACGCAAATTCACAAATACAAACCCTACTAACTTCACTAAGTGTACACATATCACACAGAACATTTATACACACGTACAGGCTGTGTAATTTTTGTGTTATTTGGACAAGACAGTAAACAAAATAAAACAGCTCTAGTAAGTAGTAAGTAATAGTAAAGTACCAAGTGTGCAGGAGGTGAAGGTGTAAGCCGGTAATTATCATTGTTATATGTAATAAATGCTTACAACGGTGTGTTATAGCAAAAACAAATAAACTGAGTTTCATTTTTAAATCATATTTATCATGAGGAACAACTGTAAATGTTCAGAATGAAATTTTAGGAGATTATACCAGTCGAAAACTCTGAATTTCAGCTTTCCGATGCAGTTTGATAGCGGTTCAGGAGTTACTGTAATTTGAATAGAGTAAAATGCAAATGTGTCGCCGGAGACACACATCATCTTAAAAAGGTTAAATATTTCTAATGAAGTGACTTCAGTTCTTGTTATTTATATATGTATATATATATATATATATATATATATATATATGTATATATGTAATAAATGGTTAAAACGGCATGTTATAGCAAAAAACAAAACAGGCTTGAATTTTGACTAACTCTGCATATAGATTTACATACTCAGTATACATATATTTATACAATATTTACAGCTAAAATACAACTATCAATAAACTATACAAACTGGAAAAATACAGATGAAAACAATGGAAAAAAGATGAAAAATATAGCGAAAGTCAAAAACACAGCAATACACACCAGTAGAACACTCCAAAACAACGCTATCATTATTATATACAATTGTGTACAAGAATTCACAGCTAAAGCCTAAAGCAATACGTGTCTCTCATTGACCGCACTTGCTGCTGTCTGCCATACTCTGGTCTGTTACTTTCTGCTCCGCCCCTTTACCGCAATGTGTTATAGCAATTGAAAGCTCCAAATCTCAGCTTTTGGATGCCGTTTGAATTTTCTCAATAGCGCAAATAGTTCTGCAGTTACAGTAATTTGAACGACGGTGAATGCAAAATGTGGCACCGGAGCCACAGCCGTCTTTAAAGGGTTAACTCAGAAAATGAGTGTGTATGTAATGCACTGTCAAAAGCTTTATAGTCTCAGTCCAAGATGCCAATAGCTATTAAAAGAGATATTTTAAAAAGAGATATTTGGTAATTACATTTCCACCATCAAATTTGACAGTTTTCTTGCCAAAGTAGCCCAATAAAGAGGCAGTAAAACTCAGGGGATGGGTTTTGGCAGCAGAATCAGTGTACAGTCTTTAATCCTCATAATTAACTTAGTTTATTGATAGAAACATATGAGCCATGGAGAATGGGAAGAGCGCAGTATGGAAAAGGCTGAAAATGTTGTAGGGGAGGAAAGAAACTTGTGAAGTGGAAGCGGAGAGACGGTGCATGTGTGGGTGTGTGGTTGTGAGGAGGCAAAGATGGCTGAAACAATGACTTTGTGCAGTGTATTAACGTTGTTAGCTACAACCTTGGAAAAGAGATGATAATGAACTTGGGGGGCGGTGGAGGGGGTGGGGTGGTCTGGTGAGCATCAACAGGATGCAGAGTCCGATAAGGTTCAGCACTTTCATTATCTGTTGACTTTATAATGGCTGCTATCTCGACTGTATTTGTTTGCGTGCAGTATTATAACAATATGGTGTTTTATGCTATTCAAGTCATTATTTATTGTTTTGGGGAAAATCTGTTTATTGATACTGAGGAGCACCTTCAGTGACAGACTGCGCTCATTGAGCTGCTCCACCACAAGAAATGTGAAGTCGTTTGTCCCTCGTGCAGTAAGACTGTGTAACTATTTAAGTGGGAGGAGACGGGAGGAGGAGTAGCTGGGTGGGGTGTATAGGAGGTAGAAGCTCAGGAACACTTCTGTCCTCGGGTGGGCTTCAGTGTTTCTGTGTTTTTAGGCTTTTATGTTTTTATGTGATAGGTAGAAAACACATCTTTTAAGTCTACTTCATTTTAATCTCAGTTATTCACAGCTACTTAAACTCTGCATGTATTTAGTTATTGATTGTTGATGTGGTGTGGCTGTGTTTGTGGAGCGGTGACCACATTTTGTATTCTGAATTTCCCCTAGGGGATTAATAAAATCTCTCTCTCTCTCTCTCTCTCTCTCTCTCTCTGTCTCTCTCTGTCTCTCTCTGTCTCTCTGTCTCTCTCTGTCTCTCTCTCTCTCTCTCTCTCTCTCTCTCTCTCTCTCTCTCTCTCTCTCTCTCTCTCTCTCTCTCTCTCTCTCTCTCTCTCTCTCTCTCTCTCTCTCTCTCTCTCTCTCTCTCACTCATCTCATCTCATCTCATCTCATCTACTTAATGTTGCTAATGTCTCTTGTGCTCTCCAGTAAACGGTGTGCCGTGGCCACAGGAATCTGGCCGAAGAAACAGCCACACCTTTAACTGTCGCATGCTGAAAAGGCCGCCCGACGAGGTGGATTCGGAGAACCTGGAGGCTCGGCAGCAGTATGAGATCATGCAGTGCTTCACTGTGTCTCAGCCACGGGCCATACAGGAGGAAGGAGACGGTGTGTTCAGGAACACACACAACCCACACAACATGTCTGCAGTGATATCCTGCAGTATCTGTGTTTACATGGGCCTGAATGTTCCATTAATAACCAGGATAAGAGCCCAGTCAGTAGAGAAATGACTCATGTAATCAGAAGACACTGAACTAATCTGATGGAGGGGAGATGAGGGTGTGCAGACTCAATTAGCCTTTCAGTGAGAGGACTTGTTTTTTTTTTTTCTGTGGTTGGAATAAACCTAGAGTGGTGTTCCAATAAGTGTTTCAGTCGCCCTATAATCATCTGGATTAAGCCTTAGAACACAGTCGTCCAACATACAGTTGCGGAAAAAATTATTAGACCATCAAAAGTCATCCAAAACAATGGTTATGCAATCCAGTCCTAACTCCTGTGTGTATCATGTGACTAAAACAGACAGAAAAGAAAACATGGAATGTCTAAAAGCACTGTTTTTGTCAGTACAATGCCATAGATATTGATGGAAGAACTGAAATTATGTTGGTTATTAGCAAGAAAACATGGAAAAAGGATGGATATCAGGTCTGAAATTCAACTACTATGAGATATTTTTGTTGTTATCATTATATTTGTCCAAACAAATGTACCTTTAGTTGTACCAGGCATTAAAATGAATGAGAAATTGAAGAAAACAAGGGTGGTCTAACAATTTTTGCCTCTAATAATTGAATGTAAAAAAAAACTTAAAAATAATAGTGACGTTTTACATTTACATAGTGAAGATTTCTTTGGTATGGGGAAAAAACAACAAAAAAAGTGTTTTGTTTTGTGTCTAGTCTTTTGAAGACACTGTTTTGTTGAATGAAAAACAAAAAAAAAATTGCAATAAATACAATGAAAAAAAAAAAAAAGGAAAATTCCATTAAAAAAAAAAAAGTTTTTTGTTATGGGACCAGTCCAAGGTTGCGGCCGCACACACTCCCAGTATACCGACAACGGAACCTGTACAACAGAAAATAATTGAATCCATAATAGTAAAAAAAAAAACAAAAAAACACAATGGCCTCTATAGAAAAGGAACCACACACTCCCCCACTGTTGCCTTCTCTCCACTTGTTTCTGTTACTCTTGGCTTATCTAAAAGTCAAATGTGTTATTTTGTGTATATTAAACACACAAACATGGTTTATTGGTTCATAAATAACATACACATTACCCTAAAGTGTAATTTCACAACGATGAAACATCTTTTGCATCGTATTTTTTGACACTATCGCCCACAGTTGTCACAGTTTTCATTGTGTTTCTGTTTGTTTCCCCCTTGGCTAACAACGCCACCACAAACACACATCATCCTCACTCGTTGTGTGTCTGTTTGGTCCCCTCAGACCTGCAGAGCTGCCTGATCTGTATTGCCTGCAGGGTGCCTCGAACACAGCCTGTCAGCACTGAGTCTTTCATCACCAAGCAGGATCCCACAGGTAACATATACAGCACATGTATAATGTATATGGAAGTTATGGAGGCACAGTCCAGGAAATATACACGATATGAACAAAAATATGTGGACTCCAACTGCCTCGGAGATGGTTTTTACTTAATTTCCTTGAACATCTTTTTCTTTTCAACTATGAATTTAAATGTTCTACTTCTAAATTTCTTAAATATTTTCGTGCTCTGACTGTAAATAATAGTTTTCTACCACAACTAATCATGTATGTTCTGTATGTATAAGATAAGATAAGTAGACGGTTAGCAAAAAAATAATTTAAAAGTAAGAGAATAAGCAACAAAATTAATGAAAATGGACAACCCGGGCATCAAAAATAACAAAAAAGCATAAAAAATGACCAAATTAAGCATTAAAATGAACAAAATTTAAGAGAAGAGTGTTGTTATGAGTAAAATACAGACAAAAAAAGAAAGTAGATGGTTAGTTGTGGTAGAAAATTATTATTTGCAGTCAGAGCATGAAAAATATTTTAGAAATTTAGAGGTAGAACATTTAAAATCATAGTCCCAGATTTAAACAAAAAACACAACTAACCATCTACTTTCATCACATCTCACTGAGGAAGAAAAATCTCCCTTTAGAACGTCATATAAACATAAATATTGGGACACATGTCTACAGTTTGTCAGATGTCCTGTTCATGATGATTTAAGATAAAAACATTAATATTTCCTTAAAGTTTAGAGGTTAGAACTTTTAAAATCATTGTCATGGAAAAAAAAAACAATATCAGTGTTGAGAGAAATTAGGTAAAAACCATCTCTGAAGCATTTTGGAAGCAAAGATAACAATTTAAACCAAACTAACCAATGCAATTATATTCATATTATATATTATTATATTATATTTATAGTATATTATATATTTGTATTATATTTATTCCAATATAAGGCTATATTTTGACATTAGTCATTATTGTTTTGTATCCCAGACCGCTGTTAGAAAAGAAACACCTGAATTCAACGTGTCCACATACTTTTGTCCATATAGTGTACATGTATAAGTCACATTATAGTAAAATAATGGAATACTGTTCATTTCTATCTTGCTGTACACTTTTGTTGTTTTGCATTTGCATCTGAATCAACTGAAAACCACTTTTGACAACATTATTCAAGCTCATCCAAAAAAAACAAAAAAAAAAAAAAACAGGAGCATTTTTCACGAGGGTCACTGTGTGAACCCTGAATGTGTGGAGACTAGTGCAGACATGTGTGCAGATGAATGTTGTGCATGTGTGTTACTCCCCTCCAGGGAAGATCATCTCCATAGAAACTAGTGCTTTGCGAGCGACAGGCCGGCCGGGCTGGGAGGACCTGGTCAGAAAGTGCATCTACGCTTTCTTTCAGCCGCAGGGCAAAGAGCCCTCCCACGCCAAGAAGCTGCTGCATGAGGGTGAGTGGCCGCCATTGATTGTTCAGCTTTACACACAGAAATCATTGACAGCGCTCTGTGGCAGCGCCGTGGTGGTTACCGAAGCTTCTGCAGCGCTTAAACAACCGCCATAGCAGATTTAACTGAGAACTACATTATATTGACTTTTGATAATACAGTGGCATTGTGTGAGTTGAGGTGGAGGTGGATGGTGGAGTCAAACATACGGCCCGTGGGCCAGAACTGGTCCACCAAAGGGGTCAATCTGGTCCTGGGTTGAATTAGTGAAATGCAAAAATTATAGTGACAATATTAACAATCGGTGATGTCAAAATCATTTTAGTTCAGGTTCCACAAACAGGCAGTTGATACATAAATGGATTAGACTAGTAAAATGCTATCATAATAACCTAGAAATAATGAAAACTCCAAATTTTTCTGAAATTTTTAGGGTAAAAAAGTAAAATTTTATGGAAATGTTTACATTTGCAAACCACCCTTTTGCAAAAAATGTGAATAACCAGAACAAATATGAAAAACTGACTGTCTTAAGAGAAATAAGTGTAATTTTTCCTTTTCTTTTTTTCCCATTCTTTTTTTATTCGGAGAAGCAGATTGGGTCAAAACACGGTATTTGAAACCTCTCTGACAGGACATTTTAGAGACAATTTGACAGATTTGTGTCGTTAAATGACCCACATTTTTTTTACTTTTAATTCATTTTTGCTTTAGTTGGACCATAAAGGATTATCCAAAACAAGGAGCTACTGTATATTAAAATAAATGTTGGAATGGCAATCAATTAAAGTTCACTCTCTGACGGGACATTACTGTGACCCTAAAAAGTTCCCTTATGGGTACAATTCAATGTCCGTATCTCAAATGTGAATGAAGAGGGAGTTGCTAATCCAAGTTTTTTAGTGCAATATAGAACAAACATAACAAGTGGGCGGGAGGAGAGGGCTTACTCCACTTTATCGACAACATAAAACACATTAAGGTGTGTATGTTTACACTAACCTAAACAGAAATGTATATCATGTAAATGTTTTCACATAACCGATACATTCAATTCACATCAGTTACAGGTGGGGGTGTGTATTGGCAAAAATCTGGCGATACTATCCAAATCACAATACTAGGATCACGATACAATATATCACGATATATCATGATACTGTTAACAAGGCAATTTTCTTTTTTTTTTTTTCTTTTTTTAAATTCCTGGAAGAATTGAATAACACCAGAAATCTGCACGAATACCAAACACATCTTTATTTGATCAGAACAGGATCTAATGTTATATCACAAAATTTTCCTGTGTTAAAACTTTAAACTTAAATTATGCTTTACAGACATGACAGTTTATGAGTAGTTCGTAACTAACATCGTAACATTATTTTTGTACAATCTCAACAAAGGAACTAACATCTGCCTCTCAGACAGTAAAAAGTGCTTTTAGGATGCTTCAAATAACCGTTATTTAATAAAACAGTGTTAAATAATAATAAATAAAATATAAACAAAAAGAAAAACAAAAATGAACCTCCGCCAAATCTGCATTTGAATAAATATCTAAAAATATCGATACAGTACTTTTTAATATTGATACAGTATTGTGAAATGAAATATCGTGATATATTGCAGAACCGATGTTTTCTTGCACCCCTAATTACAGGTTTTGCATAATTTGTCCATTTTGACCAAATAGTGAAAAAAGATTGACCCTTAAAACAAAATGTCAACTTTTCCAGAATATAAATGTCCTGTACGATATCCATCCATTCTTCAATTGTGGGTGCTTCAGTCTTAAAATAAGTGCAATTTTAATGATATTAAGCCTGTTACTGTATATTTTGTGTCTCAGTATACATGTCTAACTGATCTGTAAGGTGTAATGCACTTGTGTCAATGATGAACTGAGGCATAATCGTTTAAATTGCACTTAATTTTGTTAAGAAATTTCAGTTTGTTTGTGTTTGTCAATTTTTTTTTAAAGGATAGTTTGTGTATAGGAACATTTTCATCATGTAATTTTACTTTTTTCACTCTAAAACCAAGGAAACAGTTTGTAGTTGACATTATTTATATGCTATTATGTTGTTATTTTACTGGTTCGACCCGCTTTACATCATATTGGGCTGAACTCTGACATGTGTCCGCTCTGTGTTGATGTTTGTCTGTCTTTGTGTCCACTGCAGTGATGACCCACGGCACCGCTGTCAGTCCGCTGTACCATTTCACGTTAAGTGATGGCACCCCGCTCAGTGCTCAGACCCGCTGCAAGTTCTGCTGCCCCCCCAACCCTGACGTACAGCCCTTCATTATGGGCATTCACACTATTGACAGGTACTGCTCACACACACAAACACACACACACAACTCTACATGTTTACTGCTGACAAACACAAAAACAGTTAGCTAAACACTTAGTTGAACATCCACTGACACCTAATCATTAAACTAGTAAGTCTGTCTATTGTTGCATGTAAGTATATAAATAAAAACCCTATTGTAGTCCTGAATACACGACTGTCAGTGAATGTGTTTAATCATAGGGTTTGTACACAGTTTGGACAAACTATTACATTTTCTGGACAAGTATGGAAAGAAACAAAAAGATTGAAATATTCTTTCTCAACCCTGTTCTGTTTTTATAATTCGTCATGCTCTGACTGTAAATAATAATTTTCTGCCACACCTTACCATCTACTTTCTTCAAATTTCACTTAGGAAGAAAAATCTCCCATTAAACTTGAAGGAAATAATGATGTTTTTATCTGAAATCCTCACAAACAGGACATCTTACAGCTGTAGACATGATGTGTCCCAATACTTTTGTCCATATAGTTTATAAACGTCAATATTTCCTATATTACTATATAGTATATCTATATAATTGCAGGATGTTGAATATATTAAAATATTAGGGATGATTTATAAAGTAAAAAATAATATTGTTCCAAATAGCATTCAAGATTTCTTTAACCCTTTCATGCATACTGGTCACTACAGTGGACAGTTCTTCTCCAGCTCTTCTCTTATATATTTATGGGTTTTGTTGTTTTAGTTCCATATCAGCCAACACAGTGGACACTTATTCATCATCCCATAATACATTGTAATTCATACCATTATTGTAACTTTGCAGATCAGGTTGATAAACCTGATCTGCTGTAACATGTTAAATCAATTGCTAATTGTTATTAGACTGTAATCAACAGTTTTCTTAATCAAAAAGGTTTTTTTTTTGCATATTGTCTGCATGAAGTTAGTAATAACTAGTATTAGAGTATGATAAAATGTGAGAAAACATCAGATTAGCTGCATGAAAAATGTTTTTATTTCATAGTTTTCCCGCAGTTTATCACTTTCTGATGATGGATTTTAAATACATGTTTTTTTGCTTCAAAAATTGGTGTCCAGCTGTGTGGACATTTTTGTAACTCCATAAAAATAGGTTCATAAAAAAATTTCAGTTGCATAGTTTTTTTGTTTTTTTTTTCATGTCTAAAAAGGAATAAAAACACTCAGGAAAAAAAACTCCACTAAAGTTCTCATAATTCATGCATGAAAGGGTTAAATTAAGACAGTAATTCTAGTGTCAGAGGTCTTTATATTTTAAAATGACTTATTTCATTGTTCATGTACATATCAAAAAATGAGTTATTTTTCATTCTTTCGATTGTACGCACAAATTAGAAACTGGAAATAAGCAAATGGACCAATTGTCGGGTTTCACGTTGACATTATTGATATCCGATTTGGTCTGACCTGGAAGTTACTGACTTCTTCGTGTGTTTCATGAAGTGTCTTCTTCTTACATTGTCTACCATGGACCCACTGTATTAGACAAAACAACAATACCTGGAAGATCCTGACCATTTTTTCAGCTGTCATGTCGTCCTTCTTTCAAGTAACACGTTTGCTGCCTCTGAATAACACGAAATTCTCCATCAGCGCAGAATGCATTTAGCAGAATACTAGCAAACCCACGACTGTCCAGAACAACACACCAAGAAGTCAGTAACTTCTGGGTCAGACCAAATATCAGAAATGTCAACATGAAACCCCACATTTGGTCCATTTGTGTATCTCAGATTTTTAATTTGTGCGCACAATCGACAGAATGAAAAACAACTTGATTTTTCATTTTTTATTTGTATATGAATAATGAAATAATCATTTTTTTCATTTTCTGATTGTAGATTCTCAATTGAATATGAAAAGAATGAATGATACACAGATTCAAGCTCAGTATCGTTGGCCTTCATTCCTACTTTTCTCACGTCTGATGTGTCCCAATACTTTTGTCCATATAGTTTATAAACATCAGTATTTCCTATATTACTATGTAGTATATCTAATAAATTGCAGGATATTGTATATATTAAAATATTAGGGATGATTTATAAAGTAAAAAATAATATTGTTCCAAATAGCATTCAAGATTTCTTTAAATTAAGAGAGAGCAATTATAATTTCAGAGGTCTTTATATTTTTTAATATAGGAAGGTGAGGACGAATGTGAAGTCTAGATGTGTTTGGGTTGTTGGTGTGAAATTATGGAATGGACTTGATGGTGAATTTAAGTTGTTCACAAAGTTTCAAACAAAGTTTAAAAATACCTTAAGTATAAAATCATTCAGGAATATTAAGTTGAGATGGTACAAATGTTTTTGTTATTGTTGATTTTTTTGTTATAGTGAGAATGTTCGATGATGTACACATTTAATTTAATGTTAGCAGCGTATCAGGTGAAAAGGATAGGCAAAAAAATAAGCTTTTGCTTCTATAGGGTTTCCGCTGGATCTTAAAAAGTCTTAAAAATCTTGAAATCCACAAATCTCAGATGTGAGGCATTTTGACTTCTATTTTTTTGTTACTCCGGTCACAATGTTTGTCTAGCACTAAATAAAAAATATATAAATAAAAAAAAAAGTCTTAAATAGTCTTGAATTTACAAATCTCCACTTTAATGTCTTAAAAAAGTCTTTCGACAGCATTAAATTTGATATAGTAGGTCTTAAGTTATGTTGCCATAAACTTGTTGGTTAAATATGTCTGTTAAATGTCAAAGCTGCAAAGAAAGTAATGTTAGTCGGCTCAGTTCCACTCGTTCCAACCCAACAATTTATACTGAAATTAGGAACCAATTATTTGCTAACTTTGCTGCCCCTGGTGAGAAGTAACTTGGAATAATGACAGTCAAGGCACTGGAGTAAATAATTACATTAGGAGCCACGAATTTTTGCCAGTACGATCGTGAAATTAGCGTTAAATTCTCTTCGAAGTAATCTTAGCAAATACAAAAGTAAAGTGCAGGGAAGACAGAAAACAGAAAATATGAATACATTTTATTTATTACATCTCAAAACCCTCTATTCAGACACAAAATTACAACAGCACTTTGTGCAGTATGTACTAGACAGTATATTATCAATATGATAATTAAAGAAGTGCAAAAATATAGTTGTGTGTAATTATTATAATTATGAGGTTATACGGTGGAGTTAAACAACATTATATACGTATTTACATTGTAGCTGTACATAACTTTCTATGTTCAAACATAAGACACATAAGACAATTCAAAAACACTTATAAGAATGTGTTTTTCACAAGATATCGACAAGAGGGTTATTAATTGTCACCGTATGTTCACTGTTGTTTATGTATATATTTCCTTCCTTGAGTTAGTTATTATTTATTTGCTAGCACAACTAAGAAAGGCATTGGTAAAAGATTATATGTGTATTTGTATGTGTGTATATGTATAAACGTATATATGTGTATATGGATGAATGAGTGTGTGTGTATGTGTGTTTGTGTGTGTGAATAGATATATAAATATAGAAGAGTAATGTAAACGGAAGAGGGACATATATTATTAATAATATTGTAGGGAGAGGGGGTGGGATTAAATAAATTATACTTCTTCCCACCCCTTTTCGGGTAAATGCAAATGGAATTATTGTGCTTTTCTTCCGTCTAAGATTGTTATGATTCTTGATATTTGTATTATTGTGTATGTTTTGCAAGTGCATATATGTTAAATTTCATTCCATGTTCGGAATAAATCACTAAATCACAAATCACAAACTCTGTTATCGGACAACAATACCTGGAAGATCCTGACCATTTGTTCTGTTGTGGTGTCGTCATCCTTCAGAGTAACGCGTTTGTTGCCTCTGAGTAACACGACATTCTCCATTATCACAGAAGGCATTAGGCAGAATACTAGCAAACCCACGATTGTCCAGCTCAACGCACAAATGAAATAACAAGTCATTTTTTCGTTTTCCGATTGCGGATTCTCAGTTGAATATGAAAAGAACGAATGATACGCGGGTTCAAGCTCAGTGTATTTCGTTTTCATTCCCACTTTTCTCACGTCTTCGTTCTCTGTTGCAGGGAACACAACACTGCTAGCTCTCAGGAAAACACTAACCCCAGCCTTCCACTGACCCAAGGCAGCCTTGCCCAGACTCCCTCCCGCTCCCCTGCCCTCCTCTCCAGCAGTAACTCAACCCCAGGCTCAGGCCTCACCACTTCGGGCCTTCACCCCAACAACAGCAATGCCTCCTCCCACGGACACAGCCCGGCCACGCCCACAGGCTACCTTACGCCCAATCGGACGTGTCCCCAGCAGGTCAACAGCCCCTCTCCTTTGAGCAGCCCACTCACAGCCACCCCTACCTCTTTTATGTCACCCAGGATGCCGCGGGCCAGTCCTGGGTTGGGGGGGAGCCCTCGGGTCCCGGGGAACCCCTTCTCACCTTCCACGCCAGGCCTCCATTCTCCGGCCGGGGCTCTGAGCAGCGGGGGCAGCCTCAACAGGCAGCAGTCCGGTGGGGACGGCGGGTCGACGGGGTCCTTCTCCCTGTCGTCTCCTGTCAATCAGAGACAAGCCAGTACGCCCACCGGCTCCTCCGCTCGGCCCCCATCAGCGAAACCCTCAGACGGAGCAGACGGAGGAGGAGAGGACTCTGTTAAAGCCCCCCTCCCTTCTGCCTCCCAGCTGGGAAACCCCCGGCTCAACCAGCTCCTGGACAGCAACGGGACAGGAGCCGAGTCCAACAACATCCACTGCACCTCATCACCTCATCCCAACCCCCCTCCGGCCCCCCAGTGCCCGGCCTCGCACAGTACACTAACGGAGCGGCATAAGATCCTCCACCGGCTGCTTCAGGACAGCAGCCCCAACGACGCCTCCACCGCCAACGACGAAGGAACCAACAAAAACGAAGTCGAGATCAAGAAGGAGCCGCCGGCCAGTCCAGCACTGGCCACGGCTCCTTCCAAGTCCAGCTCCAAGGAGCCGCAGGACCACCAACTACTGCGCTTTCTCCTGGACACAGACGAGAAGGTAAACCAGAACATTTTTATATTCATGAAAATGTCTGTTTATGTTTAATGACTGAACCAACCATGTGTTTGATGACACACTGCAACATTAAGAGTATTTATGACAACGGATTTCAGAAGTAAGGTTTGGATATAAATCATCAAATAATGATGCATATCCCAAATCCATGGTTTATGTTTTAATTTCCTTTCCTTTTACGTGTTATTTTTTGTTTGTTTATGGGGTTTGAGTATGTAGAGCAGGGATGTCCAACTCATTTCCGTTCAGGGGCCACTTTCAGCCCAAAACGACCTCAAATGTGAATAACACGGACAATCAATGAGCAACCTGAAATTTCCTAAGAAAAATAAGTGCAATTTTAACAATATTATGCCTCAGCTTATTATTTACCCATGTGCATTACAACTTACAGATCACCGTGGATCTACAAATACACAAAACATTTAATAACAGACAAAATATTGTTTAAATTGCACTTAGATTTCTTAAGACATTTAGGTCATTCATGCTTGTTCATGTTATTCCCTTTTATGTTGATGGATAGTTTGCAAATGTCGACATTTGCATGTAAATTGCCTTTTTTTATGCTAAAACAAAAAAAAAAGTTAGTTGTCATTATTTTTATAGGTTATTATGATAGTATTTTACAGTTTAGATCATATTGGTCTGTATGCGGAACCTGAAATAAAATATTTTTTAACATCCTTGAATGTTAATATTTTCAGTGTAATTACATTTACTTTTCACAAATTCATCCCAGGGGTTGGATTGGACAAAAAATGAGTACATTTAACTATGAAAATGTTTGCATTTTATAGATTGGCTAAACATGTGGAAATTCCATCATACAACTACTAGCTCTCGGACATGGAGGGAATTCGCCTGGAAAAACCTTATAAGATTTTTTATTCCACCCAAGTTTAAAAGTAAACAGTTCCAGAGGCATCAGGAATGTTGGAGAGAATGCGGGGAGATGGATGTTGACCATTCTCATGTTTTTTTGGAAATGTTCAAAACTTTGGGAGTATTGGGAAATGATCTACAATGTCCTATGTCAAGTATTAGGATACACAATTCCAAAGAAACCTGAAATTCTTTATTTATGCAACTTTGGTGATGGCAGTATACGTGAATATGATTAATATTTGTTAAAGGTGATGTTGATAGCTGCAAAAAAAATGTATTACAAGGAAATGGGGGAAGATGAACGTGCCATCAAAGGATCAATGGATAAATACGATTGAGGACATATTTCTAATGGAAAAACTAACACACAGATTGAGACTACAAGAACCACAAATGAACAAAAAGTGTAAAAAATGGACATTATATAAGCAAAATTATTGGTAAGACGGTGCTACCCAGACATGTTCATGTTGTTGTGTTTTCATTTTGTTGTTATTCTTTTAACCCTTTCATGGACAGTGGTCACTACGGTGGACAGTTATTCTCCAGCTGTTCTCTTGTATATTCATGGGTTTTGTTGTTTTAGTTGCATATCAGCCAACACAATACACTGCAATTGATAACATTACTGTAACTTAGCTGTTCTTGATAAACCTGATCTGCACTAACATGTTTAAGTATTTTTTATATATTTTTTGTATTATCTCCATGAAGTGAGTAATAGCTAGTATTAGAGTGTGACTCCTGAGGGTTAAAATGAGAGAAAACATCAGATTAACTGCAATAAAATTATTTTTATTTCATAGATTTCACACAGTATGTCAGTTTTTGATATTGTGTTTTAAATACATGTTTCTTTGCTTCCAAAATTAAACACATGGTGGACATTTTTGTAACTCTATGAAAAATAGGTTCATTTTAAAAAAAATTCAATTGCATTGTTTTTTTGTTCAGGCCTAAAGAGGAATAAAAACACTCAGGAAAAAAAAAAATGTGACTAAGGTTCTCATAATTCGCGCATGAAAGGGTTAAAAATTAATAAAATATAAGTTACAAAAAAAAAAGAAAATGTTTGCATTTACATTTACAACCATGATCAACCTGAAATTTCTAAAGAAAAATAAGTGTAGTTTCAACAATATTCTACCTCTTCTCATTACACATGTACATTAAAACTACAGATTACAGTGGATCTACAAAGGCACGAAACCTTTAGTTACAGGCATAATATTGTGAAGAGTTTGAAGTTTGGAACTAAAACACCCTGTGTAAAAATTCATCCCACGGGCTGTATGTTTGACACCCCTGCTGTAAAGAGTAATATTTACAGAATTACAGCTTGTCTTAACATAGAAGTTTAACTTTGTGATTTACATGCGTTTTTTAGGTGATATTACAAGAGCTCAACACAGAAACTCACGATAATGGACTTGGTTTCACAGCTGTTACACCCATAACATCACGTTAACACATTCATAAGAGCTGGATTCTGCAAACAAAATCCATAATAATCTGACTTTTTGGTTCGAATTGCTAACTCAAATTTCCTCTTTCTTTGAAGGACTTGGGAGACTTGCCTCCTCCATCTGCCCTCAGTCTACAGACGGTCAGAGTGAAGGTGGAGAAAAGAGCGAGTACCGAGTCCACTTCCTGTACGGGCTCGACCGCCGCCGCAGCAGGAAGTACACCCAAACCTGCAGGAGCGTCCAGCACCACGGCCTGCATCAGCCCCAAGGCCAGTCCTGTCGGGGAGAACCGCCGAGACAGCCGGAAGGACAGCAGAGACTCCACGGTACGGATTCAGTTACTTAAACTAATCCAAGTAAAACTCCAGTTATGTACTGAAGCCCACTTGTACAGTCTGACATGTTCCATATACACCATGTGGACAAAAGTATGTGGACATGTTGAATTCAGGTGTTTCTTTTCTAACAGGGGTCTGGGACACAAAACAATAATGACTAATGTCAGAATATAGTTTTATATTGGGTTAAATATTGTTACATTGGATAGTTTGGGTTAAATTATGTATGTTTCCAAAATGCCTCAGAGATGGTTTTTACTTAATTTCACTCAACAGTCCTTTTGTTTTTGTTTTTTTATCCATGACTATGATTTATAATTTTCTACCTCGACATTTTTAATGTATTTTTCATGCTCTGACTGAGTAATAACTTTCTACTTTCTTTACATCTCCCTTTGGAAGAAAAATCTAACATTGAACTTGAAGGGAATATTGATGTGTATAAACTATATGGATATAAATATGGGACACATCATGTCGACAGCTGTAAGATGTCCTGTTCAAAAACATCAATATTCCCTTCAAGTTTAAGGGGAGATTTTTCTTTCTAAGTGAGATGTGAAGAAAGTAGATGGTTAGTAAGAAGGTAATTTTTCGTACTTTGTAAATAATAATTTTCTACCACAACTGACCATCTACTTTCTATATGTATATGATAAGATAAGTGGATGGTTAGCAAAAAATCATTAAAAAGTAACAGAATGAGCCCGAAAATTGATGAAAATGAACAACACAGGCATCAAAAAGAACAAAAAAGCATAAAAATGACCAAAATAAGCATCACAATGAACAAAAATGAGCAACACAAGCATAAAGAATGAACCAAAAAAAGCCTCAGAATGAACAAAAATGAAGAAAACAGCATCTTAATGAGCAAAATACAGACCAAAAAAAGAAAGTAGATGGTTAGTTGTGGTAGAAAATAATTATTTACAGTCAGAGCATGACAGGTATTAAAAAATATAGTGGTAGAACATTTAAAATCATAGTAATGGATTAAAAAAATCAGTGTTGAGAGAAATTAGTCATTATTGTTTTGTATCCCAGACCCCTGTTAGAAAAGAAACACCTGTCCACATACTTTTGTCCACATGGTGTATTCTGGCAGAGGTTATGTACCGCTTTCTTTTTCTCTGAGCGGTGGTAAAGTTGTTTTTCGTACCTGCTGCTTTATCATAAATTGTGTTTACATGCGCACCAGTGTCCAGTTATGATGTTTATCCCAGCTTTGATTATGGTGTTTATATCTACTCGTTCATATCCTTGTATATGTGATAAATACTCGCATCCCGGTTACTGATTACTGCATATTGTTTGTACTGGAGCCTGCAATGTTTACAAGACAAACTGACAATTTAATCTGACATTCCTGTAGCTGTTCATCTAATCTTAAATTAGTTTGACCGTGGATCCGTCGAGCCCCATCTGTGGGTTTGAGGTCTGAAAGCATCATAATATTTTGAGTGTTCTTCACCGTATCTGACTGAAGCTGGCGTCGTTTAGCCTGTTTACGACAGACTTTCAGTGCTGTTGTTGTCTACATTGGCTGTTGGTAATTCTTCCATTATCGAAGGACACAAGTACATTTAGTCGTCACTCTTACTGCAATTGTTACTTTTACGTCAGTCGGGCCGAAGCCACTCCCTGCTCAGGTTCAGACACCGGAATAACATGCATCCATGCAACATTGCACTGGTTTCTTTCAGAGTACGTCATCTAACGCAATCCAGTTTACTCGAATCCTGGAAAAGGATTTGTTGACGTTTCTGACATCTGAATATGTTTACATCCACAAATCCAGGACACTTCAAAAATAAAACAATCACAAAAAGGACACTCAAGGCCTGGCTGAACATGTATATGGATTTTGGCCTTGAAAAAAATGCAACCTGCCAGTTTTCTATACAGCAGGGTGTCAAACGTAAGGCCCGTGGGCCAGAACCGGCCCACCAAATTGTCCAATCTGTCCCTGCAGGATGAACGTGCAAAGGGAACAAATATTATCAGTCAAGGCTGTTCAGTGGCAATAATAATGTAATAGCATAATAACCTAGAAATAATGACAATTTTAACCTTGGATTAATGTGAAAAAAGTCAAATTACATTATGAAAATATTTACATTTACACAGTATCCTGTCACTATAAAATGTGGGGATAAAATGAGCAAATATGAACAGCCTGAAATGTCTTAGTCAAAGTCAGGTTTAATGTCATTTTTGCCAAATGTACATCACACACAGAAACTGAAATGACAAAAGTCTAATGCCCCGCAGTGCAAAATGAAAACAGAAGAAAAAACTAAAATATAACTGTAAACAGAATATAACTTTAAAAATAGAATATAACTATAAAACAAAATATAACTATAAACATAGGATATAACTATAAACAAAATGTAACTATAAACAGAATATAACTATAAAAATAGAATATAAACAGGATATAACTATAAACAAAATATAACTATAAACATAGGATATAACTATAAATGTGGAATATAACTATAAACAGGATTTAACTATAAACAAAATGTAACTATAAACAGAATATAACTATAAAAATAGAATATAAACAGGATATAACTATAAACAAAATATAACTATAAACATAGGATATAACTATAAACAGAATATAACTATAAAAATAGAATATAACTATAAACAAAATATAACTATAAATGTGGAATATAACTATAAACATAAGATTTAACTATAAACAAAATATAACTATAATCAAAATATAACTACAGTATAAACATAGAATGTAACTATAAACAAAATATAACTATAAACAGGATATAACTATAAACAAAATATAACTATAAACATAGGATATAACTATAAACAGAATATAACTATAAAAACAGAATATAACTAAACAAAATATAACTATGAACATGGAATATAACTATAAACAAAATGTAACTATAATCAAAATATAACTATAAACATGGAATATGACTATAAATGTAGAACATAACTACAAGCATAGGTTGTAACTATAAACAAAATATAACTGTAAACAGAATATAACTATAAAATAGAATATAACTATAAACAAAGTATAACTATAAACGTGGAATATAACTACAAACATAGGTTATAAATATAAACAAAATATAACTGTAAACAGAATATAACTATTATCATAGAATATATGTATACACAAAGGATATAACTATAAACATAACTATAAACAGAATATGTTTAAAAACAGAATATAACTATAAACGTAGAATATAACTACAAACAACAGGGGGTTGAGGAGTCCATAAATAAACAATAAAGACAATACATAGACAGTACAGACAAATAAGTGCAGTTCTGGTAGTTTTCTGCCTGTTTGTGCATTTTTAGATCCACTGTTATCTGTACATTTTGTTAATAATAAGCTTAGACATAACATCGTTGACATTGCACTTATTTCTTAAAAGATATTTCAGATTGTTCAGGTTTTCTTACATTCTCATAATGCAATATAACTTCACATTAAAACGAAGAGGGAAAAAAGCTGGATTATTATTTAGAGGTTATTATTTTAATGGTCTGAATACTTGAGATCATGTGACCCCTGAACTAACTGAGTTGGACACCCCTGCTGGACAGTATTTGTACACTCAGTGACAGCAGTGTGACCTATCCCATACACTGTGTATTCACATTACGGTAAAGTGATCGTGACTGCACAGCACTGCGTCTACGTGGGTTCAGTCCAACACTCACACCACCCCAAATTAACCAGAATGACCCAATAATCCTAACTGGGTGTCCGCCCCAGAAGGAGGCCGTATGTCAGCGTTCATGCATGCGTCCGACTGTTGGTTTTCAAATGTGCACAGGCGCAGTGTCACAAAGAATACTTCACAATTAAGCACCTGGAATTTTCCTCCACTGAGCTTTGCTCCTGCATTGGCAGTTGCCTGACAGCCGTTGTAAATCAAGCTGAATGTTTATTTTCTTGGACTTTGTCTCCGCTGTAGGCTTAGCTACCAGCTGCAGCCTTTGAAGCTCTCTAGCCTTTGGACCTTTTGTCTCCCCGTCTCTCTTCACTGATCGCTTGCCCCCTTTTCGCCCACCCAATATTCTTCATTTCTGAACTATTTTCCCGCCCTTTGTCCTTATACCCCCCCACACACACACACGCACACACACACACACACACACTCTTTATTACCTCTTATCTTTTTCTTTTTTTTTTAAAATCCTCTTATTTAAAAAAAGGCAATATAAATTCACTCTCATCAATTTCTGCAAAAGCGTCCTAGTGTTTTTACATATTAATAACATACGTGTCACAAAACTATGAGGGAGGGGTAGCTTATCCTTGACATAACTTAGTCCATTTAGTCCAATCTTGTAATTTTTTTCTTTTTGCACAACTTTTTCCATGATGTAAATCTCATATACAATGTCCAACCATTCATCGATGGTAGGGGTTTTACTTTTAGCCATTTTCTTGTAATGCATTTCACCTTGCTGTCAATAGTAGACTATTTAGTAATTTCATATTATTACTAATTCAATTTTTTAACCCCATAAAGACCCAAACATCACTGTCGACCAAAATCATCTTTGCGCTCAACTGTTAATACCTGTTGATCCACTAATCCTATACATGCATGTAAATAATTGGTGTGAAATACAGTTTGTCATCTGTCACGGTCATCAGATATGACCCATTTGGACGTCAGAGGCTCCGTAGTTACCGTGGAACACCGACATTGATTCACCAGTAAAACAGTGGGTGGAGAGTCTTGTTTTTTACGTTATTATAAATATATTTTGCTGAAAAAGTTACTCTTTCATCAGTTTTTGTCTCTGTATAATAACCCCTCACTTTAATCTGCGCTTTTATGAACATCTACATGATCAGTGAATTTAATACAGGCAAATACCAGATTTTCACTAAAGAAAAAGCAAAAATACTGAGTTAATATTATAATAAATGGTGATAAAACATTTAAGAACGGTTAAATAGATAGAAAATTAGGAACTGCCACAAAAGTAACGCTGGGTCTTTATGGGTGAATCTGAGCTTTTTATGAAAATCTAAATGGTCAGTGAATTAAATATAGGAAAATACATGATTTACACTGAAAGAAACTCAAAATAAAGAAGAAAATGTTGCAATAAATGGTGATTAATCACTTAAAAAAGTTCAATAGAGAGGGAAGATTCATTTGGGGAAGTGCCACAAAGATACCACTCAGGATTATTATCATTAATGAAAACTAACGAAATGACAAAAACTAGAATTGAAAAAAAAACCATTTTCGTTAACTGAAATAAATAAAAACTATAATTAAAAGAAAAAAACGATAACTGAAACTGTACTGTGTGCTTACAAAACTAAAACGTATAAAATTATGCATAAAATTCCCTTCGTTTTCATCTTGTCAGTGTCAGATTGATACAAATTCGATTTATTTCGCTCTAGCAATTTTAGCTAGCGGCACCATGCGGCAATTCCCGGTCCATTACTTGTGTTCGCTGTTGTGGTTTCCAGTCGTCTTCTGGTCCCCCACTCTACCTGGAAACATGGAGACTAAAGTTGGGAGAAAGCAGCAGAGTCCTGTCTGGGATTTATTTGAATATGACGGAGAAGAAGAGAAAAGAGACGACAAAACTAAAATTAATACTAAACTAAAACTAAACTGAGCATTTAGAACAAAAAGAAAACTAATAAAAACTAGCAAACCTGCTCTAAAAACAATTAAAACTAACTGAATTAGAGAAAAAAAAAAAGTCAAAACTTAAATACAACTAAATTATCTTGAAAAAATCCGAAACTATTAGAACCTTGGTACCACTGGGTCTTTATGAGTTTAAACACTAATCACCAATCCAAAGTTTTACAGTATTTGTTCCAGATTCGTTGTTGATGTGTTTGTGAATCTCCTGCTGATAGTTTCTAACGCCTCTCTGTCCGTTCTGGTCTGTTTCCCGCCTTCAGATGTCTGGTGGACCTGTTGACATGGACCCCCTCACCCAGGCTGCTGCCTGGCCTCAGAGGCCCCGCCGGGGCCAAGCAGGGCGGCGAGGATTCAACAACCCCTGGAGGAGGCCCCCAGCTTCAGTCTCCGGCCCCCCCAGCCTCAGGCCCAGCTCCAGTCCCCCATGCCTCAGCTCCAGTCCCCCCTGTCCCAGCCCCAGTCCCGTTCCCCAGTTACCAGTCGCCTTCGCCCCAGCTCCACTCCCTCTCCCCCCAGCTCAAACTGCAGTCCCCCACTCAGCTCCAGCCCGGAGAGGTCAGCACTCCCCGCAACGTAAATGTGAAGAGAGAGCCTCCCGGCACTCCGAACAGAGGTACAGTTTCAACATCAACGAGGGGTGGTGGGGAGGGAAGGGGGGCAGGGTAGTGGAAGATAAACCAGACACAAAAAAAACATTGACCTACTGTGATAATAATTTTATTTTTCAATAGTTTTAGTCGTAGTAGTAGAGTTTTAGAGTAGATTAGATTAGATTAAATTCAGCTTTATTGATCCTTTGGACACAGCCCTGAGGAATTTAAGGTTACAGTAGCAGCACAACACGGAATGTAAATATATAAGAAGAATTACAAGAATAAATTGAAAGAAAACAGTAATAACGACAGCTTTAAAACTAGTAGTGGGAAAAAAAAACAGGCAATTGCACATTAGAAAATACTAGTGGAAATAAATAATAAAGTAGTTGTAATAATAATAATAATAATAATAATAATAATAATAATGTATAATAATTAAAAAAGTAATTATGTTATAATATTCACAGTATGTGTGTATTATTATTATTATTCATTATTTTTCTTTCCCACCCACCATCCATCTTTCAAATAAAGGTCTGTAAATAGAGGACGCGCAATTACCTCTGAAAATTGTGCAATAACTTTTTACGTATTTGTGCAATAAGTACATATTTATTCTCTCCTCTTATATTTATTTATTTATTTATTACACTACCTCGCCAGTATTTTATAACTAATTTTGTCTCAGGTGTTTTTTTTTTTTGTTTTGTTTTTATTAACTCTGTGTTTTTAGTGTTGACCCTACGTTGTCATTTCATTCTGCAGTGCATCGTTGATGTAATCTGCCTGAATGACAAAGTTATCTGATTCTGATCAAGTTATTAAAATTTTTGTTAGTATGCATATATTAATGAGAATGTTAATAACTTGATAATAAAGTAGTAATATAATCATCATAATCATAATAATAATGTTAAAGATGTGAGTAATAAAAACAAACATGGGAAATAATTGTGAATTGATGCTGCATGTATATAATGTTTTTTTATGTCATTAAAAAGATTTTACAAAATAAAAAAAAAAGATGACAAGGGGGGAAGAAATGCTCAGATCATCAATTGTAAATTGGCTTGGAGTCTGGTTTTGACCAACCCTGTATGGAAGTGTCATGAGATAACTTTTGTTATGATTTGGCACTATATAAATAAAATTTGATTGACTGATCATAGTAACCAGTGTAGAATACTCTATTAAATAAAAAAAAACGGGACTGTTACTACTGAATTATTAGAAAATCTGTCAACAGTAGTAGCAGTACGAGCACTAGTAGTAGTAGTAGTAGTAGTAGTAGTAGTAGTAGTGGCTGTTGCCTGTTTTTAGAAGTTGCCAAACCTGTTGATCCAGAACGCTGTAGTATTTCCTCATTCATTCATTCATTCAAACATTGTGAGTATGAATGCCCCCTACTGGCCAATAGTTGTCATTACAACATCAACAGAAGACCCATTGAATCAGTGTCTTTGTTTAGTCGACAACAAAAATCTGATTATTTATTTATTTATTTAGGTCCTATATGATTCATAATATTTTATTTATACTTTCCACTGTGCATCATCTCATTAAATAAAGTGCCGCTGTTGAGGTTTTTATTCTTACTTCCATACAACAGTGGGATTTGTTATTGTTTTTGTCTTCTTATGGGTCAGTTCAGGTCCGCAGTTCCCACCAGAGTCTAATCTAGGCCTCATTTAAAACAATAAAATCAACAGACAAACACAGAAAAGAGGATCCCAGACAGTAAATAAACCAGAGTGTGTCAAGTGTCGGATCAGATGCTTTATGTGCTGTGGTTTGCAGGGCTCAGCGATGGCGGCCCCCCCTCTGGTTGCAGCCTCCAGAGTCAGTCGTCTTTCGATTTCTGCAGTCCCCCCACTCCGAATCAGACACAGGGACAGGGAGACCCCTTCCAGACCCCCAAAGACAGCAGCCCTTTTCCAGAGGCAGAAGTCATCAACCCGTTCAGCTCAAGCACTGGTGTGTAATTAACAGATTACAGCTGAAAATCACAGACGCTCATTAGAATATTCTCCCCTTTTGTGTTTGAAAACAGTCACATGACAAGAATGTGTTTGGAATAACTCCACCTACCGTTGAACTGCCCCCTGTTGGCTGAAAACAGGATTTGAACTGCTGCATACTTTCACCTGGACATTTAACGCTGATTGTTTTAGTCCAAATGTTGTGAAATACTTTTTTTTCCCCAGGTTTAACCAAGATGGATGTGGCAGACTCTCAGTTTCAGCCTCTGGCTCTGTCTGACACCCTGCCCTTTGATGTTCTTGGAAACCCTTTACAAGCTCCCCTGGCATCACCACAAGAGTAAATATTACTGTTGTTACACACTACCTATTCTCTACTATTCAATTCATTCATTCACTTGACCTTTTGGACCCTTTAGCAGGCCAAAACCAGCCAAAACTGGCCCGCTAAAGGGTCCAATTCGACCTGTGGGATGAATTTGTGAAATACTAAAATTCCACTGAAGAAATTAACAGTCAGTGGTGTTAAAAAATCAGTTTAGTTCAGCTTCCACATTCAGACCAATATGATTTAAAGTAGCTCAAATCAGTAAAATGCTATAATTTTAACCTATAAACAATGATAACTCCTAATTTTCTCTTTGTCTCAGTGTAAAAAAGCTAAATTACATGAAAATGTTTACATTTACAAACTATCCTTTCACAAAAATGTGAATAACCTGAAATTTCTTAAGAAAAATAAGTGCAATTTTAACAATTGTCTGCCTGTTACTAAATGTTTTGTGTGTTTGTAGATCCACTCTGATCTGTAAGTTGTAATCTACATATGTAAATAATTAAAGATGAGGTATGATGTTGTTCTAAACAAACTTCAGATTGTTCAATTTCAGGTTGTAAATAACCTGGGGTATAATGTTGTTAAAGTTTCAGTTATTTTCCTTAAGAATTCCTTAAAGAATTGCTTGTCAAGGTTCCTGCAGGCTCTAAAAAAATCTTAAAAGTCTCAAATGTACAAATCTGCATTTATTCCTTAAAGTCTTTTAAAAGGTATTAAATTCGATATGGTAGTTCTTAAGTTCTGTTGCTATAAACTTGTTGGCAGTATTGTGTTTAAATGTGTCTGTTAAATGTCCAAACTGCAAAGAAAGTAATGTTAGTCAACTCGGTTCCACCTGTTCCAACCCGGCAATTTATATTAAAATTAGGAACCAATTATTGCTAGCTTTGCAGCCCCCGCTGAGAAATGATCACAGAAATGAAAAATACGAATGGAGAAATACAAATTTAATAATGACTAGTTGGAGAAAAGATCATGAGTTTCCCTAAATTCTAAATTTTTGCCAGTATGGCTGTGAAATAGGCATGAAATTCTGTTCTAAGTAGTCTTAAAAAGGTCTTAAAAAGTCTTAAATTCACTTGTAGAAACCTGTAGGAACCCTGTTTGTAGATGTAAACATTTTCATAATGTAATTTTATTTTTTCACGTCATTATTTGACTTTTCTGGTTTAGTTGAGGTCATATTATTGTGATGTGGGCCCTGAACACCCCTGTTTTAACAGATGCAGGTGCACTGCTTGTGATCAGCTGTGTTTGTCTGTGTTTACAGGCAGTGCGTGCCCTGTACACTGGATGAGGTGCTCGGCCCTCCGACCACACCTGAAGCCCGAAACGACGAGAAGGCTCTGTTAGAGCAGCTGGTCTCCTTCCTCAGTGGGACAGACGAGAGTGAACTGGCTGAGCTGGACAAAGCCCTGGGTATCGACAAACTAGTACAGGTGAGGGACGGAAATACTGTATGAATAGAATAGAATAGAATAGAACAGCCCTTATTATCATTGTGTGTTCAGTGCAATTAGGTTTGTTACTCCAGTCAGTGCAATATATATAAAAAAAGTAATACTTCAGAAAATAATAATAATAATAACAATAATAATAATAATAATAATAATTAACTAGAAGCACTCGGAGAGCGCAGACCTCTGCCAAGGCTGATCAGTGCCCCCCCCCCCGTGGGCCCCCCCACCCCCGATCACCACCAAAATTTAATCATTTCTTCCTTATCCCATTTCCAACAACCCTGAAAATTTCATCAAAATTTGTCCATAACTTTTTGAGTTATGTTGCACACTAACGGACAGACAAACCAACCCTGGCAAAAACATAACCTCCTTGGCGGAGGTAATAATGATAATAATACATTTAATTTATAAGCGTCTTTCAGGACACTCAAGGACACTGTACTGCAGAGGATAAAACAGACAATGCATAAAATACAAAGAAGTAAACAAATAGATCAAAGAAAAATTGCAATACATAAAATGAGAATGCAAAATGGAGGGTAAGACTTATGTGGGTAAGCTATTCTGAGGAGGTGAGTTTTGAGTCTGGATTTGAATGTGGGGAGAGAGTCACTGTTATGGATGGATGGTGGAGGGAGTTCCAGAGCTGGGGAGTAAGAAAAGAACGATTATAAAATTATAAAAACTAAAAATAAGATAAGACTAGAAGCACTCGGAGAGCGCAGACCTCCGCCAAGGCTGATCAGTGGCCCCCCCCCGTGGGCCCCCCCACCCCCGATCACCACCAAAATTTAATCATTTCTTCCTTATCCCATTTCCAACAAACCCTGAAAATTTCACCCAAATCTGTCCATAACTTTTTGAGTTATGTTGCACACTAACGGACAGACAAACAAACAAACAAACAAACCCTGGCAAAAACATAACCTCCTTGGCGGAGGTAAAAATATA
The DNA here is from genome assembly GCF_902148855.1 of Sphaeramia orbicularis. Classification (NCBI taxonomy): domain Eukaryota; kingdom Metazoa; phylum Chordata; class Actinopteri; order Kurtiformes; family Apogonidae; genus Sphaeramia; species Sphaeramia orbicularis. Next base: position 46,286,936 of record NC_043979.1, on the reverse strand, counting down.
TATATTTTTTTTTTTACAAGAAGTAAAATAAAAATAGAACTTAGGAAAAAAGCAGACATAAAATTTGAATAGACACAATATTAACAGTATGTTTATCTATGAACTCAAGTCTATATAAAAATAGTGCATTTATGTTTGATAAATTTTGAATAAATATTACATTGTTATTGCAAGAACAGAGGATTTTGCATGAACTGCAGAAGATTATTGCACATGATTCACTATATACAGGGTTATTGCACATTTTTGGAGGTGATTGCATGAGGATACATTGAGGGAAGTGATTAGAGGAAGAGCCCCAGAGCTATTATTTCAGGGTTTTGGCAGGTCTAATCCAATAACATTTATTTTAGGCCTTAAATATGTCTTTAATCCTATTTTGACACATTTTATTTATTAATTAGGTTTGCTCTTTTGGTTTTGCTCTTGTGATAATAACCTGCTGCAAGAAAACCTCTAAATATGAACTGGATATGAAAAATTAGAGTTGCTTGGAAAGTCAGGAAAATAGAAAACCACCTAAAAAGTCCCCAACAAACAGCTGATATTATTCTGTATTAACATAATGATCCTAGTTGTAACTAACTCATACAACACTAACAACATTACAGCTATTTCCACCTCTTAAAGTGCATTCATACTGGTCTTCAAACGGTCTAAAATGCAATTTATTAAAACCTGCGTAAAACCCGATACACATCTGTTCATGTAGTGAGTTAAGGCTGTTTAATATGTCCTTTAAAAATCTGCAAACAACAAACAAATGTCATTTAATTAATCAAAACAAACGTCATTATTAATGTAATCCACTATATTAATGTTGGCTGCTGCTGCTGGCTCATTTTTGTGCCAATTATCTGCTTTTGGCTGAAATCTTCCTGGACTGCTTTGCAGAATACTAGAGTGTTTTCATTTCTTGTTTAAAGGATAGGATTTCTAAAGGTTTTATAGACATATATACAGTACGATGCAAAAAGGGTTGTTATTTGAACAAGGTTCTGTTCATACATATGCATTTGTCAGTGTGTGTAGTTATATATGCACAACTGGAATGTACAGCAAATATGTAAACACGATTAAAAACAAAATACTTCATTCATTCGTTTTGAGCAGAAGAAGAAAAATCAAACATCTTTTATGTACAAGGAACTAATGGAACAAGCAAATGTCATGTGCACTAGCAATAAAATAAATTCAATATGTACTGCTCAGAAAAAAGGAATAGAATAGAACAGAATAGAATAGAATAGGCTTTATTGTCATTACACCAGTTGTTCAACAAAATTGCAGGTGTTCACTGCTAGTGACCATGCACTTGCATCTAAATAACAACACAAAAGACACTGACATATGATGTAAAATTTTTTAAAATGTGCAAATTAGAGATATACTGTATGAAAGGGTAACATTTTAAGAATATGTAAGTAGTATAAAAATGTGCAAATACTAATGCATACAATGTAAACACATGTAACAAGTGGTGCCAGGCTCAACAAACCCCGCCCCTCACGCATATTTTACCCATTATAAGTAAATTGGAAGATTGAAAAAAAAAAAATTTAAACTTAGACCCACCTTACCCAAAATGTAATGAGATCCATTCTGGGTCACTGGTAATCTCTAAACCCAGTTTGGTATGAATTCAATCAACAGTTTTGCCGCTGAAGTGTTAACAAACAAATAAAGCGAACCAAAAACAATACCCTTTGCCTCCCCTTTGGGTGTTTTAAAAGTGTTATAGACGTCACTCATTAACATCTGTATTTTTTTTTTTTTTTTTTTTAGGGTGGCTGTTTTGACCCTTTGCCCCAGAATTTCCCTGCCCAGCAACCCACTGCCACCCCAGTGTCATTGGACCCTAAACTCCCCACCTACCCGTCTCAGTTCACACCAGCTCCACAGGCTCAGTTTCCTCCGGAGCTGGCCACGGTGGGGCCTCAGGGTCTGGGCTTCGGAGCCCTCGAGGGGCTTTTCCAGGGGGACGGCCAACCTGGGTCTGAGGCCGGGGATGACCAGACCTCAGGGGATGGGCCCTCAGCTCCGGCTGCCCCCAACCAGCTCCGACTGCAGCTGCAGCAGAGAGTCCAGGGTCCACAGCAGGTCAGTGCAGCCTCATTTTATTTTTATTTCAGTTGGCAAAAATATGTATTTACACCCAGTTTTTGTGTATTTGCACTTATTTTTGTGTATTTACACCCACTTTTTGTGTATTTACAACTAGTTTTTGTGTATTTACACCCACTTTTTGTGTATTTACACCCACTTTTTGTGTATTTGCACCCACTTTTGTGTATTTCCACTCAGTCTTTGTGTATGTGCACCCAGATTTATGTATTAACACCCACTTTTTGTGTTTGCACCTAGTTTTTGTTATTTACACCTAGTTTTGTGTATTTACACCCAGTTTGTGTATTTACTCGTAGTTTTTGTGTATTTCCACTTACTTTTTGCCTATTTACACCCACTTTATGTGTATTTGCACCTACTTTTGTGTATTTACACCCAGTTTATGTGTATTTACAACCAGTTTTGTGTATTTACGCCTAGTTTTGTGTATTTGCACCCAGTTTTTGTGTATTTACACCTAGTTTATGTGTATTTACACCTAGTTTTTGTGTATTTACACCAGTTTTTGTGTATTTACACCTAGTTTATGTGTATTTGCACTATTTTTGTGTATTTGCACCCAGTTTATGTGTATTTACACCTAGTTTATGTGTATTTACACCTAGTTTTTGTGTATTTACACCTAGTTTTTGTGTATTTACACCTAGTTTTTGTGTATTTACACCTAGTTTTTGTGATTTATCTAATTGGTAACAATACCGGCCTTGGCTCCAGCAGTTTCCTGGGGCTGAATATAATAAGTATTGCACATTAGTATGAAATATTCAGAGGCTGCTTGTATTAATGAAACAACACAGAGGGTTTTTCACACTGGTCTCTGTGGTTTGTTTGGCGGTACCCATGTCTTTGGTTTGTTCTATTCGTTCCTGTATTGTATTGAAGTATTGACCAGTAGCCTTTGGCGTTAGTCAGACCCCGACTGAATAATTCTGAAGCTTCAGATTTCATTTTGTTCTTATTGATTAAAATGCCTCTGCACTTCCTTTCCTCCCTGTCATTAATACTGACCTTTCTTTACTCATTCTCTCTCTCTCTCTCTCTCTGCTTCATCTTGTGCTGTCTCTTCTCTCTTTTTTTTCTTTTCTTCATTCAATAACTGCTTGACCTCTGCTTATCCTCCTCTTTTTCCGGCGTCTCTCAGCTCCAGAACAGGATGGCAGGAATGAATCCATTTCCCGGAGGAGCCCAACATGTTAACATCGGGATTCGTCAAGGAGTTCAACAGCCTCAAATGGCTTCACAAGTGAGTGATATGAGAAGACTTACAGCTCCACTGAGTCGTTTATCTTATTGAAATATCATATGTAGAGTTACAATTAAACAGTATAAACTCTTTTGAATTAGAACAACGCCCTGAGTCAGGAACTGTTATTGGACTGTTGGTGTGATTTAAGGCTTTTTAGTTTCATTGCATTGTCATTTTGAGTCTGTGAATGTATTTATTACATCACATTTAGTTTTTTGTAACATCAACTCAGCGCAGTGGAATAAAAATATGACATAGCTTGAATACATTTCATGCCTTTCGATATTGTGTTTTACTGTGGCTGGATTAATGTTGAAACTTATTAAGATGATGTGTTCATGGTCTCATATTGCATATCGTTAACCTTACTGCATTATTGCCTAAGTCATACACTATATGGACAAAAGTATGTGGACACATTGAACTCAGGTGTTTCTTTTCTAACAGGGGTCTGGGATACAAAACAATAATGACAAATCTCATTACTTGTAATATGTAAATGGTTACAGATATCAGTATAGTTCCTATTGGTCACTGATAGAAGTCATATAGGACTCTGACTTAATTAGTTGAGTTCTCCTCCAGTGAAAGTACAGTCCACTTCTATTGGGAGTCTGATCTGCATCCACACCACAGGACTCTGACGTAGAACAGAACCTGACAACCTCACACATTCAACTGGGGATTGATTCAGATAGAACATACCAGTGAGATACAGGGACTTTGGTTCTATTTTTTTAATCAGACCAGGCTGTAATTCAGTCCTTTTCAACCTTGGGGTCGCAACCCCACATGGGGTTGCCTGGAATTCAAATAGGGTTACCTAAAATTTCTAGTAATTGTTAAAAAAAATAGCTAATAAAAAATATTTTTAATGATTCTATTATATTTCATTATAATTAAAACACCACACACTTTTCCTAATAAAGATCAAGTTCAAATAAAATGCAGGATATAATATCTGAGAGGGCATATCTTGATTGACCCGATCATGTGACCGTGTATGTTGCTACGCTTCAACCTGCCCAGATACAGTCCCAGTGAGAAAACTTGACCAAACAGGAAATGGAAAGATTTTTTTGCCCAGCTATGTTTTATGTTTTGTATCTGCCTGTTATATCTTTACTTTTTGTCAAGCTCCCTTTTTCTGACTCAGGGAAACGCACAAGAATTCCAATGCGCCTATACTGCTTTGTATCTGTGCAAATGGCAAATAAAGTCTATTCTATTCTATTCTATTCTATTCTATTCTATTCTATTCTATTCTATTCTATTCTAAGACATCTAAAGGCGGCCTTACACTGTGCGAGTTTAGAGACGATTTCTCACTCGTGTGACTATTTCTGGGATCGGGCCCGATGTGCCTCTAATCGCGTGTTGCTTCGTGCAGTGTACATGGGGTAAAGAGAAGCGATTAGCACCTCACGACTACCTCACGACCAGCAATCGTGTGTTCGCAAGGAAAACGGAGCGGTTTGAAATCCTGCTCGCTCCTCGTGAGTGTATTGTACTGTCAAAGCAGTGCCACAAGCCTCAAATTCTCACACTGTGCATCTCACACCAAAGCATGGTTCCTAATTCTAAGCTTATAGTAAGTAGCTGGCTATTGTCCTAGTACAATTTAGCTTTTGCAGCTTACCTCTAGTTCCCGTTGTAGGACTGACAGCCCATACTGTCCACGTCTGGCCAACCAATTCCTGCACCAAACACGTTGTCGTCGTTTCTTTTTTTTTGATTCCCCGCAGATAAAAGCACATATTGCCAAAGCAACTTGTTGGTTTTTGCTTAGCACAACCATTTCGTGGCTCATGCACATACACAATCGTCTGTAAACTTCTGGATTCCTTGGTATTTTACGTCGTTTTCTGGATACAACACTCGAACGTGTCGTGTGTCCTCTGATGTATGGTCGTACAGTGTGAGCAGTCAGGTCGCGTATGAGCATCGGTTCGTACAATGTGAGAACATGAATCATGAGTCTGACTTTACGAATGATTCGCACAGTTTGAGATGAAGCTGCGTGCAGCGATCGAAATAATCACACAGTGTATGGCCACCTTAAGAGAAAAATGTCTCCGTCTTGAATGTCTGGGGTCGCCAGAAATTTGTGATGTTAAAATGGGTTCACAAGCCAAAAAAGGTTGGAACCACTGCTGTAATTTGTCTGTAACTTTCTCAGCAGCCTCCACTGAATGCCCAGATGTTGGCCCAACGTCAGAGGGAACTCTACAGCATCCAGCACCGCCAGCGCCAGCTTTTCCAACAGAAGGTCATGCTGATGAGACAGAACATGGCAGCCGCTCCCGCAGGAGCCGTGGGGTCCATCGGGACCGCCAGGGTCCCGAAGGGTCCCCCCACCACACCCCAGCAGCAGCAGCAACAGCAGCAGCAGCAGCAACAACAGCAGTTCAACTTCCCACCAGGGTACAGCCCGATGACGGGAAACCCCCCTACCTCACCGAGTCACTTCAGCCCCATGTCGACGGGCCCTCTGGACAACAAACTGTCCGCACGAGTTCCCCTGAACAACCAGACGCTGATGGGTGGCGTGCAAGGCCAGTTCAACAGCAACGTGAACGCCTCGCTGCAGCAGGGCCTGTTCCAGCAGTTTGGAGGGTCTGGTGAGTTTTATTAGTAATGTGACTCCCAAACAGTGTTGTTATTGTATTTATAAATGTTGAAAATATCAATAAAAATTAAAGTAACAAAAAAAAAAAAGGTCCAATCAAATGACAAAATGCTGCACATTAAATAATTTTCTGTTGAGTCTGATCTGCAAGTAGAAACTAAATCTGCACCCACAGAATTTCCCAGTAAACATTAGTTCTTGTCAATTGTTTGTTCCTGTGAGATGACAGTAACACAGTGTTTTTCAACCTTGGGGTCGGGACCCCACGTGGGGTCGCCTGGAATTCAAATGGAGTTGCCTGAAATTTCTAGAAATTGATTTAAATAAAAACTTACTAATAAAAAATAATGGTGAGTTGACAAAGAGAATCCCAATCCATAAAAGACAAACTGTGAGTCTGAAACTGAAGCACTGTGGTTCTGTTTATCTTTCAAATGTTCACTGTGTTTAAGATGCTGCAGCTTTTTCATAATTCGAGTTAAATTTGAGTGATTGTTTGTTCAGTATTAATTGTCAGCCTTGTAAATCCAAGCTGGGCTGACTGTACATATCCTGACCAAGGAAAACCAAATTCTCCCTTTGTGCAGTAATCTACACCTGGATTTTCTGCCTCCGTCCATAATAATATATATTACATAGCCTAAATGTCATCTAAAATTAACGTTTATTTGCAACATAGTATAACAAACTATTACATGATCAAAAACAAATAAATTTTAGCAGGAATTAATTGTCTCCGTTTTGAATGTCTGGGGTGGCCAGAAATTTGTGATGTTAAAATGGGGTCACGAGCCAAAAAACATCTGGGAACCACTGCAATAACACTAAAAAAAGAAGTGAAAAGAAAAAGAACATAAGCAAGAAGGTAGAGGTCATGTTGCTACTTTTTTTTTCTCTCCCTGCCAAAGCTATAGTCCAGCAAGACCCATCGTTCCCTCCTGAGATGAGCCCCACCAGCCCCTTATTGTCACCTCAAAACTCCACCTCCCAGAGTCCTCTGCTTCAGCAAGTCCCACCTCCTGGCTACCAGTCACCAGACATGAAGAGCTGGCAACAGACGGGCATGGGCAGCAACAGGTGAATACTCCTAAATATTATCCCACCTATCAAATTTGGTCAATATGCAGGAGTTGTGTGATAAGTGCAGTGAATGAAGGGAATTTCTGGGCCCTAAAATGCTCTAAATGAGAGGAAAGACTGTAAAAACTGTATTAATACATTTTTTACAGGTGTATTTTTGCAGTATGGTCTCTTTAAAGTGTCTTCCACACAGTATGACGGGCTGTTTTCTGTTGTGTTTGTTTTACAGCCTGTTCAGTCAGTCAGGCCAGAGTGCAGGGCAGGCTTTTGGCCAGCAGGGGGTTTACAACAACATGAGCATCACCGTCTCCATGGCCGGAGGTTCGGGGGGCGTCGCCTCCATACCCCCCATAGGGCAGCCCGTCGGCATGAGCAACAGTAACCTCAGCAATGTCGGTTCAGTGTGCAGTGACCAGCAGGTACGTGATGGTTTGGGTGGTTTCTGTTTATCCATCAGTTTAGTCCTGCAAGAACACTGAAAGGGCTTCGATGTAGTGTTGATGTTCTAAACTGTGACCAGCAGGGGGCAGTCTGATACCAGAACACACTCAGTTCTACCCAAAACCACCATCAAATCAACCCTATGCATCCGCAGTCAATCAGTCACTGAATAAAGTATAAAGATCATTGTTTCCACACGTTTGTTTTATGGACTCAAACTCGTAGACGATTATTTTAACAGTTGCACAAAATAACACTGTGTCTGCTGATAGTTTACATTATAGCTCTGTTAGCTTAGCTCTGTTTATAGACAGCAAACAGCCACAGCAAAACCACAAATCACCTTCATTTTCTATACGGTTTATAGTTAAACTAGACTAAAGTGTAGTAAAACCAAACTATGAGATGGTTTAAACAGACTAAAGGGTGGTGAAACTGATATAAAAGACAGCAAAATTAAATTAAAAGGTGTAAAAAGTGAACTAGAAACTATATAGACTAAATGTTTATGTGCAACATAGTATAGTAAACTATTATGTGACCAAAACAAATTAATTTTAGGAAAAAAAAGTCTCTGTTTTAAATGTCTGGGGTCACCAGAAATGTGTGATGTTAAAATGGGGTCATGAACCAAAAAAGGTTGGGAACCACTGGACTAACCGCTAATCGCGGTATTTGATGCAGTGTGAACATACACGCAGAAAGCTTGGAATGCAGACTGATAACAACCCAATTAAAATAATAGTAATAATAAATTGCATTTATAAAGTACTTTTCATTCAACAGAATCTCAAAGTGCTACAGAGAGAAGACAGTCCAATAAAAAAAAAACAAAAAATATTTAAAAAAGTTATATATATATATATATATTATATATAATATATATATTATATAATATGTGTGTGTGTGTATGTGTGTATATATATATATATATATATATATATTATATATATATATATATATATTTATAATAAAATAGAGTGGGCGACACGGTGGTGCAGTGGTTAGCACTCGTGCCTCACAGCAAGAAGGTCCTGGGTTGGATTCCAACACCAGTCAATGGGGGTGGGACCTTTCTGTGTGGAGTTTGCATGTTCTCCCCGTTTCTGCGTGGGTTCTCTCCGGGTACTCTGGCTCCTCCCACCATCCAAAGAGCATGATAGGTTAATCGGTTAATCTAAATTGCCCATAGGTGTGAAAGTGACAGTGACTGTTTGTCTCTATATGTTCAGCCCTGTGATGAACTGGCGAAATGTCCAGGGTGTACCCCGCCTTTGCCCATAAGTAGCTGGGATAGGCTCCAAGTGACCCCCGTGACCCTAGTGAGGATAAAGCGGGTTCAGAAAATGAATGAATGAATGAAAATAAAGAGTGGCGTGTACATTTATACAATTCATGAAACACTGTTTTCCTCCCTTGAAACAGTGTTGTCACTGACTTGTGTGTGGTCAAATAAAGCTGAAGTATTGCTGTGTTTGTGCAGGTGCAGCAGGTTCAGGTGTTTGCGGACGTCCAGTGTACAGTAAACCTGGTGGGCAGTGACTCCTACCTGAACCAGGGCTCCATCGGAGGCGGGACGTCCCAGAAGGGCCCCGGACCCCAGGGCCCCCAAACAACCAGGCCCAGCAGAAGAGCCTCCTCCAGCAGCTGCTCACCGAGTGACCCCCCCCCCCTCCCACCCCCGCCCCTTCTGCTCTCCTACGCCCTCTACTTGTCACTTCTACGCCTCCTCCTCCTCCTCGGAGGTCGGTGCACCGGACCCATTGCTGTCTCTGTCTCACCTTTTCGGATCGATGGATGGATGTTTTCGACGAATGGGCTCAGAGGGGGGTGTGGCTGTGGGAGGAGCCTCGCAGCCCAACCACTTCTGCGCTGGGGGAGGGGAGGGGAGGGGGGGGCGCTCGGGGCTGGTTTTTACCGCCCAGTACTTTCAGAAAAGACTCAACAAGTCAGAAGGAGCAGCAGTGTATTTAAACCTGCCTGTCTAATCTGTCTGACAACCTGTCTGTCTGCCTCAGCCTATTAAAGGCAGTGTTGTCTTGCTGCTCATTCCTCGGTGACCTACTTCCTGCTTCCTGACCCAAGAAAACAACTGCGACGTCATTGTAGATTTGCCAAGTTGTCGTCACTGTCAAATCAGGGCCGGCCTCTTCTTCTTCTTCTCTTCTTCTTCTCTTCTTCTTCTTCTTCTTGTTCTTTTTTTGTTGTTTTTTATTTTGTTGTTTTTTTGTTCAGACGGTTTCTGTCGCAGCAGCAGCAGCAGTGCATCTTGGGAGCATGAGTTGCAGCATTACAGCTGAGCTCAGCGTTAAAGTGTGGGGAGTATCCCTCACTTAAACAGCAGCACCTCTGGCTTTTTTTTTTTTTTTTTTTTTTTTAAATTTGTCGGTTTGTTTCGTTTTTTTCTCTGCCTGTCTCTCAGCGATGTGGGAATGTTAAAGGTTTCAGACCTCTGTGGCATTTGTGGGATATAGAAGCTCAGTATCAGCTGGTTCTGTGACTGTCTCTCTATCAGCTACAGTGCCTGGTGGAAGTTTGAGTTTTTCCCGAGCTCTGCTTCTTCTTCTTCTACATATTATTCTATTCTGTTTTTATTTTTTATTTTTGGTTGGATTGTTTTGTTTTTTGTTGTTGTTGTTTTAAAAGAAAAAAAAAATTCTTCTGCTCTCACCGTCATCATCATCTTCATCATCATGATCACCAACCAGAACAAGCTTTTGACAACAGCCAGAATGGACAGATGGATGTAAGGATGGATGGATGGGAGACAGACGGGATGCTGCTCAATTTGGAACTTACGTGTCTTTCTCCCCTGGGAGGAGGTTTTATTATTATTGTTTTTTTTTTCAAAGTATAAGAAAAGAACTGTTATGATTATTTAACTGTCTGTCCGTCACATTTTACCCCTCACCTCAGCAGCTGTGAATACAGAGCCCGCTCTCGGGTTCTCTCTCTCTCTCTCTCTTTTCTCTCTGTGTATCTTTCATGCTATCTCTCAGCCTATCAGTGTTGTTTGCCATGTGCACCATGCAGGCGGGTAGTATTGTACAGTACAGAAGAACAAAGACTTGGGGATGAGCTCACTCTTCTCTCGTAAACTGCTTCTTTCCTTTGGGGGAATTTAAAAAAAAAAGTGTAAGTAATTGATGACGACTCAGAACAGCAAAACTATGTATAAAGTGATTCGATCCAGGTTTATTTTTTAGTTTCCTTTTTAAAAGAAATTCTAATAATCATCAGCTCATGGCTTTTTTGAGATTATATATATATATATTTTTTTTGTTTTGTTTTTGTTTTTGGCATCATGATATTGTAAAAGCGCTAAATGTTGCAGTGGAGGAGGAAGTTATTCCATCTTCTAAAATGTGAAAAGAAATCCTAAAGCGATTGATTATAACCTGATTCAGCCACACTTTTTTTTTTTTCCTGGAAAAAAAAAACAAAAACAAAAATTTGTCGGATTTGCTTTGTTTTCTCTCGTGGTGACCAGGGAGCTAGTTAGCCATCTTTATTTGCTTTCTCCTCTTTTTTTTATTCTTATGTATGTACAATGCTTTCGAGAATACTTTTCAGACAGTACATGTGTTTGTAACCATTGTATAAAAACAAAAAACAAAACGGTAATACTTTAAAACCACGTTCTTTGCCGGGGTTTTGGTAACCGACTCGGCAAACGACGCGCTTTTTTTTGGCTATCGTTCCTTTATAAATGACATTTAAGTAGAGGCTTTAGTAATAGAAGTTCTTAACAAAGATGTGATGATTAATTTTAAAGCTGTCATGAAATTGAATCGAAACAGGACGGGTTGAATCACAAAAAAAAAAAAACAGGAAAACGCGAGAAAAAAATTGTCCTTCTGCAGCTGTTTGATCAGTGTTGTTCCCATTGAGGGTCATTTTTTTTGGGGGTGGGGTGAGGTGGGGGGATTCGGCCCCCCTCCTCCCTCCACTTCAGGTCCCTGATGAAAACTTCACTCCACTGGCTACACACATACCGTTCTCTGTTGACTACTGTTGCTCAGTCAGACACTGTCTCTCTCAGCGATAACAAAGCTCTGTTAGCAAAAACCCACTTTTTACACACAGTGATGGACGTGCGCTTTACAGTACGCAACCCCCGCCCACACGAAAAAAAACAACAACAACCTCGAAACATGATCAGGCACGTTTTATGCAAATGAAACCTCAGTCTGACATTATGGTCTGGATTCTCTGAACAGGCTGGTTTTTATCAAGGAGCGTGCGGTGATTTTAACACAACAGAGGAACTCCAATAATAATAATAATAACATAAAAAAGTGCATTTATAAAGCACTTACCATTCAACGGAATCTCAAAGCACTAATTTTTATTCACTTTTGTTAAATCTGCCGCCAAATTCCTGTCAAAAATCACCTTTTGTTCCCTGATGGATCCAGTCCTGTTTCTGTTTCTTGGTTCATTGTATTTTTTTTTTTTTTACTTTGTATTTTAACTACATACGGGTGATGAATGAAAGGAAAAACCTTAAAATGGAGTCTCTTCCATCTCTAAGGCCTCCACTGGTCGCATACACTATATGAACAAAATATTGGGACACGTTGAATTTCTTCCAAAACGCTTCAGAGATGGTTTTGATTTAATTTCTCCTAACATTAATTTTATTATTTTTTTCATCCATGACTGTGATTTTAAATGTTCTACCTCTACTTATTGATGTTTCTAAACTGTATGGATGAAAATATTGGGACACATGTCTATAGCCGTAAGACGTAAGAAGATTCATGCTGATTTGAGATAAAATCCTCAATGTTTGCTTAAGTTTAATGGTTTTTCTTGTCAAGTAGAAAGTAGATTGTTAGTCATAGAGTCAGAGCATGAAAATTATTTTAAAAATTTGAAAATTTATTAGTTATTTATCATTTTGTCATGCGGAATAACAAACAATCGGCAACAGATAATAGTCACAATCTAATAGCAATGATAATTTAGGTTACAGTTATGAAATCACAATTAAGTTGCCCAATTAATTTAGGGAAATATTGATGTTTTTATCTGAAATCCTCATGAACAGGACATCTTACAGCTATAGACATGATGTGTCCCAATATTTATGTCCATATAGTTTATAAACATCAATATTTCCTTTAAGTTTAATGTTAGATTTTTCTTCCTAAGTGAGATGTGAAGAATGTAGAAAGTTATTATTTACAGTCAGAGCGTGAAAAATACTTCAAAAATGTAGAGGTAGAACATTTAAAATCAGTCATGGATAAAAAAAAAATGTCGAGATAAATTATAAATTAAGTCAAAACCATCTCTGAGGAATTTTAGAATCAAAGATAATTAACCCAAACTAACCAATGCAGTGATATTCATCTTCATATAAAACTATTCTGACATTAGTCATCATTGGTTTGTATCCCAGACCCGTTTGAAAACAAACACCTGAATTCAACATGTCCACATACTTTTGTCCACATCATCTTAACACCTTCAGTCAGATTTGGGACCGGTGTTCGGTTAAGTCCACGTGTACATGCTTTTCCTTCTGTTTTGGCCTTTGGTTTCCACGTGAACACAGTTTCAGGTTCCTGTTGTCATCTGGTTATAGGAGCTGTAGATGCTGCGGTGGCTTTTACCTTATCGTTGCTGTTTTTTTTTAATTTTTTGACTAAAAACGATGCATTTTTGCATAATTTTGGACCTATGTTATGACCATACATACAGAATACCTCAACCTCAACTCAACCTCATAGTCAGCACAGTAACAGTTTGTGTCCGTCACTACATTTCCCATAATGTAACCACATCTATTCTGGGTCACTGGTGATCTATAAACCCAATTTATTATCAATTCAACCAATAGTTTTGCTGCTAAAGTGTGAAAAAAGAAACAAACTGAACCAAAACAGTACCCCTTGCCCTCCTCAGGGGCGGGGTTAAAACTCAAAATAAGGAGGATAATATTCTAATAATAAATGCTGATAAATCACTTGAGGAAGTTTAAATATAGAGAAAACTTTGGATTCACTTGGGAGCTGCCAGAAAACTAACACTGGGTCTAAATGGGTTAATTTTTTACATCACAAATACCTAGTTTATGTTCAGTTAATGATATATTTTGCTAAAAAAAAAAAAAAAAAAAAGTAACTTTTTCTTCAGTTTTATCTGTTTCTGATATAATAGCCCTCAACTTCAATTTGAGCTTTTATGAAAATCTACATGATTAGTGAATTAAATACATGAAAATACCTGATTTTTAATGGAAAAATGCAAAATACAGATTATAATAGTATGATAAATGTTGATAAATCACTTAGTAAGGGTTAAATGTAGAGAAGTGACACCAAAGTAGCACTGGGTCTCAATGGGTTAATGTTTTTTACATCATAAATACCTAGTTTATTTTCAGTTAATGATACATTTAGCTGAAAAAGTCACTTTTTCTTCAGTTTTCTCCATTTCTGATATAACACTCAACTTTAATCTGAGCTTTTATGAAAATCTACATGATTAGTGAATTAAATACATGAAAACCTGATTTTTTAAATGGAAAAATGCAAAATCCATATTATAAATTAGAATAAATGTTGATAAATCACTTAGTTAGGGTTAAATGTAGAGAACTGACACCAGAGTGGCACTGGGTCTAAATAGGTTAATTTTTTACATCACAAAAAACTAGTTGTTTTTTTCAGTTAATGATATATTTGCTGAAAAAGTCACTTTTTCTTCAGTTTTCTCTGTTTTTGATACAATAACCATTATCTTTAATCTGAGCTTTTATGAAAAACTACATGATCAGTGAATTAAGTACATGAAAACCTGATTTTTTAAATGGGAAAATGCAAAATACAGCGGACAATATTAGAATTAATGCTGATAAATCACTTAAACATGGAGAAAAAATTAATTGGGAACTGACACTAAAGTAGCGCTGGGCCTTAATGGGTTAAAAACCTTCCCAAACCCATGTACATGTGGACTGAACCTTCACACTTTCCACCACTTTCATCCAAAAACACCAAATGTGGGACGTCCTTTTGGAAGGAGGCTCCGTTCTCCGCCTTCTGACGACGCCGGTGTTGGTTTTTCCTCTAATCCGTCACCCGTCTGTACCTTCCGTCGTTAAAATCGCAGACTCTGCGGAGGGGTTTGCGTACGTCGGAGCGCAGGCCTCGGCCGTTCCGTAGGCTTTAGGAAGTTTCATCAGCCCGTGTGTAAATGTTGACGTTCCAGATGTGCTGGCTTCAGGTCAACATGCAGTGGAATAGGGCTTTCCTGTGTACTGTTTTTACAGACGTTTTCACCGTATGCAACATGACTCGAATCGAAAAAGAGGGATAGTATGCAAGGTCAACATTCCACCTACAACTCCTCCAATGTTGTACGATGTGAGAACCACTTTGTGCGCAGACGGAACCCAAACAGCGGCCCAGGAGCAGACGGAGCAGCTTTAAGGACGCTCGGAAACGCAGGAAATCTCAGCCTCTCGTTTTGCGCGGCTCAAACGTGATCTGACGGACGTTTTATTGTAAATCTGTAAAAGAATCAGTAGGTTTTTAGCAGCTGTTTAACTCTGCGCCTTCAGCTGATTGGCTCTGTTTCCACCGAGGTCTGATGGGAGAAAATCAACCTGTTTATTTAGAATTACACTGTGTGGACAAAAGTAATGGGACACGTTGAATCCAGGGGTTTCTTTTCTAACAGGTCATGTCTACAGCTGTATGATGTCCTGTTCATGCTGATTTGAGATAGAAATATCATTTATTGTTATGTTTTTCAACAAAACAATAACGACAAATGTCAGAATGTAATTTCATATGGGGATAAATATCATTGCATTATTTAGTTTGGTTTAAATCGTTTTGTTACTGAGATGGTTTGACTTAATTTCTCCCAAAATTGATTTTATTATTATTTTTTTTAAATCCATGACTGATTTTAAATGATCTACTTCTAAATTTCTAAAATATTTTTTCAGACTCTGACTGTAAATAATAATTTCTACTACAACTACTAGAAAAATCTACCATTAAACTTAAAGGAAACATTGGTGTTTAGAAATTATATGGACAAAAGTATTGGGACACAGTGAATTTCTTCCAAAATGCCTCTGAGATGGTTTTTACTTAACTTCTCCCAGTATTGATTTTGTTTATTTTTTAATCCATGACTATGATTTTTAATGTTCTACCTCTAAATAAAACTATAAAAGTATTGGGACACATCATGTCTACAGCTGTAAGATGTCCTGTTCATGAGGATTTGAAATAAAAATGTCATTTATTGTTTTTTTTTCAACAAAACAACAATGACAAATGTCAGAATAGTTTTATATGGGGAAAAATATCATTACATCGGTTAGTTTGCTTCCGAAATGATATTTTTTTTCTCAAATCCTCATGAACACGACATCTTACAGCTGTAGCCATGATGCGTCCCAATATTTATGTCCATTTAGTTTAGAAACGTCAATATTTAAGAGTAGAACATTTAAAATCATTGTCCTGGATAAAAAAAATCGATTTTGGGAGAAATTAAGTCAAAACTGTCTCAATAACAATGATTTAAACCAAACTAACCCAATATAAAACTATTTATAACATTTGACCCCGTTAGAAAAAACCTGAATTCAACGTGTCCACATAGTGTTCGAAATTGTCCAAAAATAGTGAAAAATCCTTCTTCAGTCCTAAAATAATGTGTTCAGATGGAATTTTGTTGTGAAGGTATTCAGTTTATCGTCACTAAAGAGACACGAAAATGCTGAAATTGATGAGGATTTGGGCTCATTTGATTTAAATGATTGACAGATAGAATATTTACACAGCTTCAGTCCTAAATGGAGACTTTTCTGGGGTCAAATAAAGACCCCAGACCCTCATCCAGACCCTGGAAACGCTCCAAACCCTCAGACGGCGTCGTGTTTTAGGCGAAAACTTTATTCTGCGGAAACGGAACTAGAAAGCGAAAGCGACTGAATGTATCGTCATCGAGTCCCGCCTCTTTCCGCAGACGTCCGACGCCCTTTAACCCTTCCTGTTCAGAGTCCGGATGTTTTCCGTGGCGATGGCGGCGGCGGCGTCTCTGTTTAAAGCTTCCCTCTACCTCCACACAGAGACGTCCCACCGTCCCAACACGGACAAACTGAAAAGGAACATGTCGAAACACGAGCGTTTTACGGAAAAATAACTGAAAAAAAAAAATCAGCTGTGAAACATGTAGGTCGTCATGGTAACAGATCAGGAAAACGAGCGTCGGTTGTGGTTCTGGTTCCTGCGCCGCCGTTCGGGTCGACACAAAGTGGGTCCAAAAAAAAAGAAAAAACATGTATTTGTCGACGGATTTTTGTTAGCGCCAGCCTCCTCTTGTTTGATGATTTCACACATAAGCCCCGCCTCCTTCCCCTCCCTAACCCCGCCCCCTCCTTTTCCTCCTTTTCACTTTTCTGCGTGGAATAGGCATTCCTATGGAAGTGGTTTCCGTGACAACCCAGTTCAAAATGCAGAACCTCCAACAACTGTCAGCGTATCCTACAAAACGCAACATGCCAAATACGACCCATGCATTTATTTATGGAATCTGTGTTTTTTTTTTTTTGTTTTTTTGTTTTAACGCAACAGGAAACAACAGCCCCTCCCCCCCTTTCTTCTCCTCCTCCTCCTCCTCCCACTACGATTAACAGGTACAAGGTTAGGTTCTTTTATAACATTGGTTTCAAAATGTTAAAAATGTATATAACAGAGAAATGTGAATATGTATTTGTTCAGAATCAACGGAAAAAAAAAGTAGTGCTCCGAGTTTGTGGTAAAATAACTACTCGCCTCCGTCATTGTTTTTATTTTGATGTTTTTGATTTCTACTTTTTTATTTTTCTGATGATGTATGTATGTATATGACTATCAAAGTGAGTGCGTAAGTACGTACGTATGTATGTGTGTAAGTGATTAATACTGTATATCTGGTGTTCTCTAAGATGGAAAAGTGGAAGATGTCCTGGTTTGATTCTTTCTTCTTTTTACTCTTTAGACCCTGCACAGTACCTGTGGCTGTTCAGATATAAAACTATGCCAGAGAATGGTTTTTAAGCGACTGCTGAATGTGATTTTACTGAGAGAGAAAGCAGCGTGGACTGGCTTTTTTTTGTACGGGTTAATTTAAAAAAAAAAACAAAAATGGAAAAAAAAACACAAAAAAAAAGGCCATATTATTTATTTTTTTTTTTTTTTTCTCTCTGTTGTCAAACGTTTTAAGCAGATGTGGGAGAGTGGAGCCTTGGTTTTATGGAGAAGCATCGCCTGGTTCTGGTTGTTGTGTTTAGTGGGATTTTATGTTGTTGTTTTTTATTGTCTGATTGATGAAGCTTTTTTTTTTTTTTTTTTTTCTTGCATTCGTCAATAGTAAATGACCAAAGCTTCAAGATGTTTTAACAGATATCATATGCAAACCTCCTCATCACTGGACGTAAATGTAGCGGCCCTGGTCTGTCACATCTGTCGTTTCTTCTTCTGCTGCTGCACCTTTTCACCGTTACTTCTGCCTGTTCTGTCCTTTTTTTCTGTTCGATATAACGTGGCCTCTCAGCAGTAACAGTACATAGTCAGGTCCGTTTAGATAGAAAGACGTCTCCACTTTTTGCCAATCGAGGTCTTTTCTTTTTTTTTTTTTTTTTTTTTTTCTCTTTGAGCCTGAAGTGCTATCACTTGTTTACAGGAAAGAAGTTAAAAAAAAAACATGTCAACCGTTAGCTATGCACCTTAAATGAAACAAGCATTTCCTCACCTGGAGCAACACAGAAATCAAACGCAGATTTAACAAAACAAAACAACAAAAAACAAAAAAAACAACAACAACCCCACCCACAGTCCCTTCAGTGTTCTACATCTGATGACGTTTCTCAGCTTTTAATCTCATTACTTTATACCAAACTTGAGGTGCCTCGTGTATATATATATTTTCCGCAGTAAAGTTTGCTCCTTTGCTGTTTAACAATAACCTTGTTAACCAGGGTTTTTTTTAAGAGAAACATTTTTTCACCTTTATAAATAATAATAATTAAAAAAGAAGTATTTTAAATGACTTTTTTACAACACGTAGAAGATTAATCAAATTATTCCAGGAATTTGCAAATACAATCTAATTTTGCACTTTATATCAAGAGTGAAAAGGCCATCGGAAACTGCTTCAATCAGATCAGTATTCGGAGATCCAGTAATTAGTCACATCCCCCTGAATGTATTAGGAAATACGTTAGTCGAGGAATTCGAAGTCAAACTGAATCAGGTTCTCGTCCGAACTCAACATCTTCACCTTCTTTGTATGTTCTCTCTCTCTTTCCGTCTTCGCCGGTCGATCCTCAGTAAATATACTATGCCAGTCTTCTTCAGGTGACTCCTCCTCTTCCTCTTCTTCCTCCTCCTCTTCCTCTTTTCTGCCGATAAACCTCCTCCAGCTTGAACTCTCAGAACATTCCTGCTCACGACACCAACACTTTCGCCGCCTTTCACGTTTTGTTTTTTTTTCTCCTTCGAACTTCGTGTTTTTCCTTAAACCAAGGTGGACACAAAGCGCTTTGTTTTTAGTAAAAACAGAAAAAAGTGGTTGCGTGAGACTTAACCTCTGCTTTCTAGCAAACAAACCGTGCACTGACACTAACGACAACACACTTAAACTTGTGTTGCGCATCCTCTCGTCTCGTTCTTCGTCTCGTCACTTTTTGCGCTGCCTAATGTCAAAAAAACATTTCGCTTGTGTTAATACCAGGATCGGACTAATTGCTGGTGTAGGTGTCAGGGATAATTACTGCAAAAAAAAACCTTAAATATATTCCACAAAATGGTTCAGTTTGATCTGCGAAGGCAAACGGTCGTGGGCCGTGGTTGGTTCTAACCGGTGTTTTACGGAAGTAAATCTGTCTCATCGGGTTTTGAATTATAAAAGCCACTGAATTTCTAGCACTGAATTTTGTTGCACTGAAGTTAAGTATCTGAATTTTTTCGGCGTCACATGACCAACCTAATGTATTTTAATTGGCTGGCTGTCAGTTCGACTTGAGATAGAATCGATTGCTTATCCTTGGTGTCCTGGACGTGTGATGGGAATTTTTTGCATCTGAATTTTTTTGCTTCTGAAATTTTGCGTCTGAATTTTTTTTTTTTTATTCTAAATTTATGAACACAGTAAAATTGAGAGACAAAAAGTTTAGATACTTAATTTCAGTGCAAAAAAAATTCAGATGATTTCAGTTGAAAAAGACAAAATTCAGATAATTTCATTGCAAAAAAAATCAGATAATTTCAAAAAAAAAATTCAGATGCTTAATTTCAAAAAAAAAATTCAGATACTTAATTTCAAAAAAAAAAAAAAATTCAGATACTTAATTTAAAAAAAAAATTCGGATACTTAAGTTAAAAAAAAATTCAGATATTTAATTTTTTTTTTAAAAATTCAGATACTTAATTTTTTAAAAAATTCAGATATTTAATTTCAGGAAAAAATTCAGATACTTAATTTAAAAAAAAAATTCAGATACTTAATTTTAAAAAAATTTCAGATATTTAATTTCAGTGCAAAAAAAATTCAGATACCTAATTTAAAAAGAAAATTCAGATACTTAATTTCAAAAAACAAATTCCGATGCTTAATTTCAGTGCAAAAAAAAAAAAAAAATCAGATACTTAATTTCAGTTGAAAAAAACAAAATTCAGATAATTTCAGTGAAAAAAATTCAGATACTTAATTTACAAAAAAATTCAGATGCTTAATTTCAGTGCAAAAAAATTCCGTGCCAGAACTTCGCAGGCTTTTCGAACTGAAACTGTGCTGATCCAGGTTTGCGTCCGTCGTACCCCCCCCACCGTCTGCTCCGTGGTGTTCCCGCTCATTCCTAACGCAGGTTTCAGAGCTTCATCTCTGCGTGAACGTTACAACGGCGTCAGTATTCGAGTATCGTAAGTGCTGCCTTATCGGGACTGAGGTTGGAAATGGTTCAGAGATTCGTAACGAAGGCTTCTTCTTATTATGAACTCACCACTTTGTGTGTTTTTTTTTTGTTTTTTTTTTGGGGTGGGGGGGGGGGGGTTTGATGCTTTCTCTGGAGAATTTGAGAAAAAAAAAAAAAGACCAAGGTTCCACTTTCTCCCCTGTACAAATTAATATAAATAAATATATATATTATATATATTATACATTTTACTCATTTTTGTCCAGTTTTGTATTTTACACTCATGTAAAGTTTGTTTTTAAGAGGCATCGGAGCAGCTATTACAAGACAATATGAGTGACAATGTTCATCTGGGAGAATTTTATGCATGTTATATTTTCTCTTTTTCTCTCTCTCTGTCTCTTTAATACCCCCAGACCCCTCCCCCCAAACCCCCACCCCCCACCCCCTGTTCAGGTGTGTAACGTGAATTAAAGAAATCTACCTTTTCTTTGGAATGTTGTAGACAATCAGTCTCAGGCCGGGTCCAGTCCCTGCAGGAGTGAGAGCCCTGTAGGCTGATAGACAAACGCCCTTTTTTTGTTTTTGGTTTTTTTTTTGTTTTGTTTTGTTTTGTTTGACGATTTTATTAAAAAAAAAAACTCTTTATTTGCATCTACTGGAAGTCTAAATTTGGAGGTTTGTTCATTCATATGTTCGTGGCTGCTCAAGTTTACACACACACTTCTCTACACACTCAAAAACACAAACACCTCGTGCATTTGATCCCTCTGCTTTTTATTTCCAAGGTGAGGATGCCAACCTTGAGGAAATGATGCTTTGACTAACAAATCTATAACATCTATGAATGTGGGAATGCAACACATTGCAATAAAAGCACCATTTGAAATGCACCACGTCGTCCTGTACCTTCTGTCCGCCGACGGTTCCAGAGATATTCAGTTCTTCCACAGCAAGAAAAATGGGTTTGAAGGATAAAAAAAATGGATGTTGTCGGGTGTAAATATTAAATCAGCCTGTTTATTATTATTATTCATAAGCTTCGAAGTGTAGAAAAGGCAAAAAGACACTTATTAATCTAGATTTGATTAAAAAAATAATAAATAACATCCTGTTAGCCAGGTTAAAAAAACATTTTTCACCTTTATAAATAACAAAATATTTAAAATTATTTTTTTTTATTTTTTACATGTAGAAGATGAATCATATTATTTCAGGAATTTGCCAGTATTAATTTTGTACTTTATATTAGGCGGTTCCAAA
Organism: Sphaeramia orbicularis; assembly: GCF_902148855.1. Lineage (NCBI taxonomy): Eukaryota > Metazoa > Chordata > Actinopteri > Kurtiformes > Apogonidae > Sphaeramia > Sphaeramia orbicularis. Next base: position 46,265,222 of record NC_043979.1, on the reverse strand, counting down.
GGTATTCAGTACTTCCACAGTAAGAAAAATGGATTTGAAGGATAAAAAAATGGATGTTGTCGGTGCAGACGTTAGGTCGACATGTTTATTATTATTATTCATAAGGATCACAATAGAAAAGAAAAAAAGACACTTACTGATCTACTTTATCACAGATTTTGTTTTTTTTAATGAATAATATCCTGTTGAGTTTTGTTTTTGTTTTTTGGGTTTTTTTTAAAACATTTTTTCACCTTTACAAATAAAACAAAATATTTAAATGACTTTTTTTTTTACACATGGAGAAGATTAATCATATTTCAGGAATTTGCAAATATTAATTTTGTACTTCATATTAGGCAGTTCTAAAAGTGTTCAGTACTTCCACAGTAAGAAAAATAGATTTGAAGGATAAAAAAAATGGATGTTGTCGGGTGTAAATATTAAATCAGCCTGTTTATTATTATTCATAAGCTTCGAAGTGTAGAAAAGGCAAAAAGACACTTATTAATCTATATTTGATTAAAATAAATAAATAACATCCTGTTAGCCAGGTTAAAAAAGAACATTTTTCACCTTTATAAATAACAAAATATTTAAAATTATTATTATTTTTTTTTTATTTTTACATGTAGAAGATGAATCATATTATTTCAGGAATTTGCCAGTATTAATTTTGTACTTTATATTAGGCGGTTCCAGAAGTATTCAGTACTTCCACAGTAAGAAAAATGGATTTGAAGGATAAAAAAATGGATGTTGTCGGTGCAGACGTTAGGTCGACATGTTTATTATATTATTCATAAGGATCACAATAGAAAGAAAAAAAGACACTTACTGATCTACTTTATCACAGATTTTTTTTTTTTAATGAATAATATCCTGTTGAGTTTTGTTTTTGTTTTTTGGGGTTTTTTTAAACATTTTTTCACCTTTACAAATAAAAACAAAATATTTTAAATGACTTTTTTTTTTTACATGGAGAAGATTAATCATATTTCAGGAATTTGCAAATATTAATTTTGTACTTCATATTAGGCAGTTCTAAAAGTGTTCAGTACTTCCACAGTAAGAAAAATAGATTTGAAGGATTAAAAAAAATGGATGTTGTCGGGTGTAAATATTAAATCAGCCTGTTTATTATTATTATTCATAAGCTTCGAAGTGTAGAAAAGGCAAAAAGACACTTATTAATCTAGATTTTATTTTAAAAAATTAATATCTTGTTAACCAGGTTTAAAAAAAAAAAAATTTTTCACCTTTATAAATAAGAACAAAATATATATATTTTTTTTTTTTTTTTTTTACACGTAGAAGATTGATCATATTATTTGAGGAATTTGCAAATATTAATTTTGTATTTTATATTAGGCAGTTCCAGAAGTATTCAGAACTTCCATAGTAAGAAAAATGGATTTGAAGGATAAAAAAAATGGATGTTGTCGGGTGTAAATATTTAATCAGCCTGTTTATTATTATTATTATCATTATTATTATTATTATTATTATTATTATTATTATTATTATTATTATTATTATTCATAAGCTTCAAAGTGTAGAAAAGGCAAAAAGACACGTATTAATCTACTTTATATTTGATAAAAAAAACAACAACAATAACCTGTTAACCAGACTTTTTTTTTTCACCTTTATAAAAAAAAACAAAATTTTAAATGACTTTTTTCTAAACACACAAAGATTAATCATATTATTCCAGGAAATTGCAAATACTAGTTTTGTACTTTATATTAGGCAGTTCCAGAAGTATTAAATACTTCTGCAGTACGAAAAATGTATTTGAAGGATAAAACTGGATGAAAAATGGATGTTCTCAGGTGCAAATATTAAACCGACATGTTTATTATTATTATTAAGGGTCAAAGTGTAGAAAAGGCCAAAACACTTATTAATCTATTTTATATCTGATCAAAACAAAAACAGATAGCTCCTTTGCTGTTCAACAATAATAACCTGGTTAACCAGGGTTTTTAAGTTGTTCACCTTTAGAAATTAAAAAAAAGTGACAAAATATCCCAAATGTCTGCCATCACCACCTGTTTACTGACACTTATGTGCATTTTCAGATTAATAAGAACTGAAAAAACAAGACAAAACTGAAAAACATGTAAATTCAGATGTTTTCTGGATCATAAAACCTTGTAGTTATTCTTTAAAAAAAAATAAAAGTATATTTCAGAATAAAGTCTTAACCCTCCTGTCCCGTCCAGTGAGGCCCTTACTAAGCACCAAGTGTGCCTTTTTGGCACACTTGTAGAATAATGTCAAAAATTTTTTCGTACAGTTTGTTATTAATTCTTTTACACTTTTTCCATTTCATCAACTTGAGCTGTAAATAAAATACCAAATACTCAATAATTGTCACATTTTTTAACCCTTTAAATGCCGTGTTTGTTATGTAAACAAACCCTTTTTTTGGATGCAAAAAACAAAAAAAAACAAAACAAAAATTTTTTTCAATATACTCCATAAAAAGTGGATCACATATTATTTGATTTTTTCATCCTGGCATTTGTCAATTATTAACTCCAACACTGGTTAATTTGCATTATTATTTTTGGCGCTAGGTCAAATGTTCAAAACTACTAGCATCTGTCACCAAGTGTGCGTAAAATGCACACCTATAACAAACTATTAAATATTATATATTGATTTATTTTTCTGCTCTAATTTGATTTTATTTTTGTAAATCCAGCTCAGTCCTAATCCTACAGATGAAATGTTAGAAATAGTGCGTTTTATGCACACTTGGCAGACAGATGCTAGTCTGGTCATTTTCTTTTGTTTACAACGTGCGCAGTTTAGTTGGTGGACAGAATTTTAAAGATCATGCACAAATGAACAACTTTTGAATTTTAACCTTATTTAAATTGTGAAAAATAATATGAAGTTTTTTAACATGAAGTGCAAAGTGTGCCTAAAAGGCGCACCTGGATACCGGAGGGTTAATATTGTCAGTATGGGTGAGGGGTCTCCTCCGAAATGAAGCCAGTGTAAATTTATGTTAATGTTGTAGTTCCACTGATGGACACTAGGTGGTGCAAAAAAACTCTGAAAATCCTTTTCTTTCTTTTTTTTTTTTTTTCCAGGAGTCCTTCCAGTCTCAGTGGTTTTATGTGAACCTTCTAAAAGCTCATCAGGTCCATCTGTACATTTTCTCTCCATTAATCGGATCTCAAACTGGACTTTCTTTGTATTAAATAAAATCCTGGAGCTGGTTCCATCAGGTCTGAAGGACCAGAACCACTGACCTACAGTTCTGTTGGTTTTTGTTCCATGAAGACGCGTTCATTCATTTAGTTCAGATCTTTTCTCTTGGTCAGTGCTTCCAGTTGTGTGTGTGTGTGTGTGTGTGTGTGTGTGTGGTGTGTGTGTGTGTGTGTGTGTGTGTGGTGTGTGTGTGTTAGGGCGTTCGTCCAATCAGATTTCTCCGTCATGTGTTGCCGGGTAAAAAAAAAAAATTCCAATCATATTTCTTTATTCTTCAACATGACTCTAATCGTCCGTCACAAACAAATCCAACTCCAGATCTGGTGTTTTTTCTTTTTTATGATAAATTATTATTTTGTAAAATCCTTTAAATATTTAATTAATTTAATTATAATGACAAAACTTGCCGCGTTAAAATAATTAATCTGGA